>NW_027110898.1:1564337-1603075 GCF_000696795.3 Halyomorpha halys
CAACAATAATTAATGAACCAATTTCAGTAACTTCTATGGGGTTCTAGATGGTAAATCCGTTTACAGATGGGAAATTTATTATTCCGTATTCAAATGAGAAGAAAAGTAAATTTGCCCAGAAAGTGCTCCCATCTCTCGAAAAAAAATCTTACTAAAAATCGGTACATTTAGCCTTAAGTAACCTAGGAAATTGTGAAAACTTCTGATCGGATGTGCTGGGGCGACCATGATCTGACTAGCAGTCAGATCTTATTTTTTACTCTATTCACTAGATTAGAATTAAAAAATTAGTTAAAGGATTGGGAGCTTATCATTGTTATAATTTTAGAAAATTGAAAAATATAATAATGTTATAACACCAATATTATTTACGACAGTAATACTTCCCGTTACAATAGTGTTTCAATATGTTACAACAATATTAAAAAAGTCATGGATATTGTCATAACAACCATGGAAAACATTTATTATCTTTTTACTTACAAAATTATATCTTAGTTCATATTTATGGATTTTTTATCGCTACTGACAATAAGAGATGGTTTAGAAGAAGTTTTTAAGAACATCCAGTATTTAATCCCTGTCAGACTATTTCAATGAGGATGAAACAAATTTGTGCTTATAGACCATCTAAGTATATACACAAATGAAGAGTTTAATGAAAATCATCAGAGCTTACTTTAGATAATAAAATAAAACGGAAGGTATAAATTACGGTAAGCCAATTTTGGTTTAAAAAAAAAATACTATAGCATACCAATCATTTATTTACATTAAATACAAAATTTCAGTTTAGTATAAATTTTCGTGATCTAGGCTGTTCATAAACACAAACTCACCATGTTGTCAAAACCTAGTTATTCGAACCTTGCGACTCCCAGGATCATTAAGATATATTTCTGAAAGGAATATGGTCCGGGTGCAGTCAAATAGTAAAATTATAGTATTTTATTGAGCCAACGTTTCGCCCCACGTTGCAGGGCTTCGTCAGGGCTAAAAAAGATACAAACACATAGTTACAAAAGGAAAAAAAAGAGAAAAAAAAAACATAAGTGTAAAATAACAGGGGTATAAAATGTAAAAAAGTAAGATATAATAAGAAAAATTAAAGGTTGTAAATAGTAAATGAAAAGGGTAATAGTAACAGATAGATAAGAGAAGAAATATTAAAGAAAATACAAATAAAGAGATGTAAAAAGAAAAATGTTTTCTTAAAAAATATAAAAAAATCGCATGAAAATCTGGCGGTCGAGCGTGATTCTGACCAAATTATCTCCTTACTCAACAGTTGGTCTGGTAACAGTTAATCCTTAAGCGCCTCTGGCCCTTCATGAGTTGTAGCGGAACAAATTTAGTTTGTTATTAATTATTCAATTTATTCATCCTATACTATTTATCGTCATGTAGTGCTTAAGACAGTTGTAAATTATATCTAGGTCTTCTGAAGATGTTTATTTGAGATCCGTTTCTTCATTAATTGGTAGTACGATTATTTTTGTAATCCTTACTAATTTCTATTCGAAAACTCGGCCTTTTTTTCAAACAGAATTTATCCCTTCACCGCCGCAGTTTTCATCAATTTAAAAAATTCCATTCATGGTAATAACAAATATATAGGTAATCCCTGCTTATTAAAAATATATTTATTAATGCTTGCTGTTAATGTGCAAGTTTATTTTATTAAACATTACCTGACAAATGTGAATCTACTCTGTGTAAATGTGTTTTATTTAAGGTATATTCCGCAATAAATTATATATTGCACTCATTTCTTCTAATGATTAAAAATTGGGATAGTTCTTATTAATTTTATTAGAGCCATTATTTCTTTTTAATTTTAAAATAAATCATTAAATGAATAAGATAAAAACTGTATAAATACATTCACACATATATTTTTCCACAACTTGGAAATATCCTTTTTTGAGCTCCTTTTTAAACATTAGTAGTTGTTGAGCTTTTAGAAGGAATCGTTTCGCCTTTTTACTTACATACTGCATTAGTTGCCTCTGAGAATTTATCACACTAAGATCAATTAATTAAGTAATGATTTTATTTAATGATACCTGCCGCGATTAATTTTATCTCATAGTAGAGTTATAAGTGAAAATCGTGTAACGTGAGCACTACATTTTTAAGTTACTGTTTTTTTTGTTTGTTTTTTTTTTTTTTCAAATCACATAATCTTACCAATACTCCTTGACTTAGCGACAAAGGCGAGCTTCACCACCAACCAATTACCAATATGGTTGGCTTTATTATTTTTACATTGTTTGTCATATTGTTCGCATTCCTTGAAGTAGAAAGATGTATAGAAATGGTGTGGACTGTCCTACTGAAATATCCAAGCTATTTGCCAATATAAAAGTATGGCAGTGTGCATACCGTGAACTTGTCAACAAACCTTTTACTATTTCTTTTTGGCATTCCTAAATTTAGATGATTTTAGTTCTTTGTTTAGAAAATAGAGATATGCATACAGGATTTTTTATATAATTTGGAAATAAGGTGGGAAAAAATATAAATCATTTCTATTCCTCTTCAAAGGATTATATTTTATAAAATAAGCCATCAATCCGTTAAAAAGAAAGAAAACACTACATAGAGATGATTCTATAAACAGAATATTTCTCCTAATTTTATTAAGATACCTTAAATTAAAAAAAAAAATATTGATATTTAAAACTGTATTAAAACTATATACAGCAAGTAAATATGATGAGATGTAAGTAGTTGACCTTTGATTAATAAGTGAAGACGATGGTCGTGGGTGCGGTCAGCAAACAATACAAATAAACAAAAAAAAGTATTGACACGAATAAATAATTTTTTATTTATTTGCATTTTTTTGCTGATCTCACCTCCGACCATTTTCTTTACTTATTTAAGTAAATTTGATGTTACAATGACCTGATATAGACATGTCAAGGATACACCCATTGGTAGGACTCCAATAACATTTCTAGAGGAGAAGATCTCGAGGCCATCTTATTTTCAGACGCCTAGGAGAATTATTAGGTAATGAAGGAGAAGTTAGCTTAGAAACAAGTGGGTTTGGATGGTTAGGAAGTTTTTTGTGGATAATTGTCTGGTTCTGGCCAAATCGGTAACATAAACAATAAGTTAAAAAGTCTCTTAATAACTTTGGATTAACTTATTCCTGTCTAACAGATCCGTTACTTAGGACTACATCTCGACAAACGACTGATATGGAATCCTCATACAAGACTAAAAAGACAAGAAACTGCTCGTAGATTCCGACTATTGCAACATTTACTAGACAAACGGTCTAAATTGCCAATCCATTACAAAAGACTGATCTATATGACTATTATAAGGCCTATCTGGACATACGGAGTTGAGCTTTGGGGCTCCATTAAACCATCAAATTCCTCCAGAATCCAATCCTTACAGTCCAAAATCCTTCGTAAAATCCTTAATGCTCCTTACTTTGTCACAAATCAAGTCATCCATCAGGACCTCAATGTCCCCTATGTTGCCGATTTGGCCAGAACCAGATATCGTTTCTTCCATAATAAACTTCTCAACCATCCAAATCCACTTGTTTCTAACCGGGCTTCTCCTTCATTACCTAATAATCCTCCTAGGCGTCTGAAAATAAGATGGCCTCGAGATCTTCTCCTCTAGAAATGTTATTGGAGTTCTATCAGTGGGTAGATTCTCCACATGTTTGTATCTTGTCACTATGTCACCTACAGCAAATTTACTTGTTGTATATATGTGTATACAGTTGTAAATAACAATAAATAAATTATTAAAAAAAAAAAAAACTTTGGATTAAATACGCAGTTGTTTAAATTATCGTCATAAGTCTGGTAGAAAAAATAAAGAATAAAAAAAAAACAAATTAAGAATAGGATTATGGAATATTTTTTAATATATTCCATTTCTAAAACAAAAATGTATGTATTCTCACTTTTATTCTTTCTTCCATATCAGATTAGCCAAACTCAAATTCGCTCATCTCACTTCACAATTTTTAATAACTGTTTACTAAATTAGGAATATGGATCGGACAATTAAAGTACATTATGTAATTAATTAAATTTAGGCTAATCTATAATAACATAGTAACAACATAATAAATATAAATATATATAATGTGTGAAATGACCTATTTTTATTTTATTACAGAGCATGGTAGATCACAAAAAATGTAATGAGTTACCGAAGCGTTTTACCAATGTTAGGTGCCAGCATCTTAAACGATTATTAAACATTACCTAAAGAATTCGATTAACATCAATGCTTCAACCTTTCCTGGCGAAAATTCGACAGTAGAAGTCCCAACTATATTTTAATTTGTATGAAATAATTAAACCATGTTTTTCATATCTAGGTGGACTGAAAAGGATTAAATTTCTAAAACCAGTTTTATCTGAATCATAATATGAAGAACTTTAGTTTTCAAATTCCTATACAATATTGAAAAAATTTATGTTTTCTAAATTTAAAGATGATACCATTTTAGGTATAAAATTATTAAGAAAATCCCGTATTCAATTATGTTTGAACCTCTTTCTATGAAATTAATTTTCTATGAAAGTTTTTTGTATGATTTTTTTCAATAGAATTCATTAGTATTTTTGAAAATATAATGCACTGTTTAAAAATTTAAAAAAGACCATACCAAGTATTATTTATGATTGTTGGAGGAAGCGTATAGGTAATTAGAACATTACTTTTTATTAACTAATTTTTTTAGTACAACAATATTTTTTTTCTCTATTTTCGATACTTTAAAGTATATATTTCAATGGTCGGTATGAATACTATATTGATGAATCACATATTAAGCTATGGACCACAGTATGTCCATCCATTAACCATTTTGAAAAGTAATGCATTTCACTCCCTACTAAGAATTCTCTTCTTGTTATCGTGATAGTGAAGACGAAGATTTATCTCTTAATCTTCTTCACTTCACAAACCGGATGGTCACTACAATCTGCAATTCATATCCCATAAAGTCTTCCGAAAGATTTCCTTGAGTATTAAGAAAAAATTGAGGAATTGACATAGATTTAAGCAGTTTCCGGAGACAATGTGGGACGCGGCTTTCACTTGAGCAGTTACGTCAAGCCATGCCCATCTGATCCCACGCTTGTGCAACTCTTTACACATTACCCATCCCGATACTGCAGATCTACCAGTCCTGGATATCCATCTCAGATAGTTTAAGAGCCTTTTAGGATCCAATACGGCCATCCAACATTACGGGTGCTGCCGAAGAAAGACGAGGCCAGTTACCTCTTTGTTGAGTACAGTCCTGTTGAAATGTTTAGTTGCAAAACCTAGCTACTTATAATGAAGTCATTTGTTTATTTTGCATATATATATATATACAAAAAAAATATTTATTTAATAATTTTTTTTCAAGCAAATAATTAACAGCTAATAAAGTAGTGCTGTAATTATATACATATATAAATTGGGTAATTCTATTTGCGTGTCATCAAGTAAATATGTTTGAGTTTATAGAAATCTGTAACAAATCTTGATCAAACGTTTATTGATGTCATAAAACTAAAATAAAAAAGTAAATATGTTAATTTTAATTATTATAGCCAATGATGGTTCCTGGACTGTCGTAAGTGGGGTTCACAGAAATAATCTCCATAGCAATTACTTCAAAAATGTAACATAAAATACCAATCACAATTTGAGACAACTTCAGTTTTAGTGATTTTATTATATATTATATATTATAACTTAGGTTAGTGAATCAGGAGACATTTTCGAAAAAAAAAAATAGAAGACGTAAAAAGTGCTAATTCTATATGCATCCATAGAAATTGAGAATAATTAATTTTGTTTATCAAGTTTACAATCTTTCTTATGCTAACTTTTTTACCATGACAAAGTTAAGTACCTTGCACACTTAAGCCAGACTGCAATAAAACTGATTAGTGCTCACGGCGATAAAGCCGGTGCAAACCTTTTTTACAAAGCCCCAGTATTATCAATCAACGTATTCATTTTTATCCCCCAATTAAACTTAAACCAACGACTTTTTTTTCGAAGCCGAATTAAAAAAAGTAGTTTATTACAAACTAGCTGCGTCCCAAGAAACAATA
The DNA here is from genome assembly GCF_000696795.3 of Halyomorpha halys. NCBI lineage: Eukaryota > Metazoa > Arthropoda > Insecta > Hemiptera > Pentatomidae > Halyomorpha > Halyomorpha halys. Next base: position 1,570,436 of record NW_027110898.1, read on the forward strand.
TTCTTTCAATTCATCTTAAGCTTAATTGTACAATTAAAGCAAAGAAGAACAATTATAGCCATGTACTTACGAAAGCTCTTCGTTATACAGTAATTGCTATGTTCCTTGTGTCTTCAATAAACGTTATCTAACATAAAAGGAGTTTTTCGAATCAAACAGGTAGTTCTTAGTGCATTCACGCAAACGAACTCTTTAACTTTATATTATAGCATTCTTATCCCAGCGTACTTTCTAAAGTTCGCTTCATGTTCACCTAAAGTTCCTGATTTCCGACCCAGCTAAATCAGTACATTCCCTGCATTATTTTTACAGATTCTTGTTATGTTTGCACTCAAATCTTTCAGGGATGGGTCTTCTCTAACCTTCCGGAGTGTAACCGCATAAGTATTAGTTTCCGAAACTTTACTGATTAGGGCATCTGGTTTCGATGGTTTTTGGGTGAGGTCGCCTACCACCGCGACAGTGGGGTCATTGTTTGCGTACCTACTTCTCCTATTCCCTCTGTCCTCTTTTCTCACTAGTCACACAATTTGCACTCCAGTGAAGTAATGATTGTCTAAATTTTACAGAATGATTCCTGTATTTTACCATGAACAATGTGCTTTGTCTGTACATATTGGTGGAACTTCTGGATTTCCTGAAAAAGGTTCATTTACTCTGTCTTACAAAACTCGTTCGTGAGGTTCTCATGACTCCCCATGGTTGATTTATTAATCAGAGTTCCTTCCCCTAGTCTGTTTGGCCGGTGGAAGGAATTTTATTTCACCCACTATATCAATTCCCAAGCATTCGCCTGTCCGCCAGCTGGGTAGGCGCCACGAGTTACAGACTTCCAGAGTGGTGTATGTGTAGCTCAAAAATGAAAAGTCTTACGAAACTGAAATTACATAATTAAGACATGTATATACCTCAGATGTGATGATAAAATCGACCGACCGGAAGTATCACTATATGAAATCGATTTTGCACATTTTTTTTATTTTCTCATAAACCGTTATAACGAATTTAATTAAACTCTGTTCATTAATGTTCAACTGAATGTTCTTTAGTATGAGTTCTTATTATTGATATCTTAATATCGGATAGATTATATTTTCATTGAAATAGTGAAATGCGGATCATCAGGGCTTAATTCGGATTTTTAAAAAAATCTTCCTCTTAAAGGACATTTAATTTTGTTTATTGGGAATAATTTTCCAGGTATCATTATTGGTAATAATCTTCATTGAAATTATTAAATGTGGATTTAAAAAAATAAAATTTTCCTCTAAAGTACATTTAATTTTGTTTATTTTACCAGTTCTCATTGTTGGCAGTAATGCACAATGTATAAATAAAATATTAAAGAATTTTATGAATAAATAAAGGAGAAAAAAAGAGAACAGGTTTAAATCGGGAAATAACTGAGAGCGCCTTATCTTTCCTGATTCTGTGCATAAATTTACAGTTTCGTTTTATTGTTTAACGTTTGTATTCTTGGCAGGAAAAAAGTTAATCTTCTTTATCCCCACTCTAAGAATCCCAAAAGATGAATTTCCATGGCAAGATTTTTTTCTGAAAATAGCGGTGACTTGAACACAACTCCACAAATCTAATCAAAAATTGAGGAGTAAGTAGGGTGGTAAATTAAAATTGTATGATCCGCGCACCACACTAGATTTTTTTGCCATTGAAATTATAGATTAATAAAAAACTAAAAAAAATTATCAATTTATTAATTTTTTTTTCTTCCGTATGAATAAATATTCTTATTGAACAACCATGGCTAATACGACTCATTACCACACAGACAACAGATAAATGCAGAATAATGAGGAATGGGTGAATCCACAAATCAATCAAAGAGCAATAACAGGCTAAAATTGAAATTTTAAACCATCTGGGAAAACTTTTAAACCTTAGTTTGTCGACAATTAGTGAATGGAAATGGTATGACTGATCCCGAATATCTGTGGTTGTAACTAATTAGTTACTATAAATAAATACACAATAAAATATGAGTTAGGCTCCAAAACTAAAAAAAAACTTAATATTCATTTAGGAATTTTTTGGGAGGGAGAGGGGGGGGGGTTCCTGCTTGTATTTATCTATTATATGCAAATATTGGAAATCTTCACTTTGATTAGAAAAGTTTCACTTGTGAGCAAGTATATTTACCAACATGTTCATCAATATTGCCATTAAGTAATACAAAAAATTTTTCTTAAATATCCAACTCCTATTTATTTTAGATTCGATGACTCTCTAAAACTGTATTATTTACTAATGTATATCTTTTTTATGTTGAATACATTGCCAAAAAGACTGACTAGATATAAAAAAAATTAATTAGATTTCAAGGTAACTATTGTATTACAGTTATTCCACTAAATAAATCATAGAACTGGTCAATTTTTAAAATATAATTCAGCACATCAGTAATAATAATATGATGAAGATAATTTGGAAATTAAAAAAAAAGTATAAATATAGATATTAAAATTGATAAAGATGTCATGCTCTTAAATTTCAGGTTCATTCTTCTTAATGTAAATTTCAAAGTGGTTTCGTAAAACGGTCCTTGGAACCCTAATAAAGCTAAATGGCATTACAGTTACAGCATGTGGCCAATTACCACCTGTGCCCTACTTTGTTGGCAACTTGACAGTCACTACTGCTACTACAAATGATAGTAGAGAAAATATGGTTAAATTACTAGAGTACATGATGTAAATTTATTATTTTTACCTACTAATGTGTAAACTCAATATAATTCTATAATATATGGGATACAATAAAAATGCCCTAGTATAAAAAAATTAATTTATACTTAAAAAAAAAGAATGAGAAATAAATAATGTGTTTAAAAAAAAATAATAATTTACATTATATAGAGTACGAGCAAAACTTCATTTCATTTTTTAAAAATATCAATGAAAATATGTATATCACTTTGATCTTGTATTATGAATAAATATTTCAGAATTATTAAAAATACAATTACAACTCTATGATAAACTTTTTTTATTATTATTATTATATACTTTGGTATTTTATAATCAAGCATTTCAATTTAATTCCTCTGTTTTCAGGTACTTTGTACTAATCATAAATATAGAAATGTAACCTATTTATTAATCAAAATAATTATATTTTTTTAATTTTACTTTAGATTCCTAAATAATTAATTTCATCAAACCAATATGACATCAATATCTCAATCAGCTACTATAAATTACTTGCTTTTATCATAATTAGTCAGTAATTATTCTTATAAAATTACAAATAACAGTTTTTTTTTTAGATTAAGTGACATGCATGGTTTGTTATTATTAATGACAATAAGTTTAGAAAGTTAATATCATAAGACCATTTCCAAATACAATTGTATTAACAAATATCAAGTGTATTTCTTGGTAATTCAAGTATTCAATAATTTATAACTTAATCAAATACATAAAATAATAGAATTATGGTTATAATGAAATACTTCCTTTAATACTCTTTTTCTTCACTTCTTTTGAGGAAATATCCTCAGTCTAAATAATAAATATATTTGATAAAATAAACTGGGAAAAAATGGGGTAATTTTTGTAATTAGAAAAATTCTAAAACTGTAAAAACCCTTTTTAATGGTTAGTTGTAAAAGTTTAACGTATCCCTGCTTTGCTTTAATAGCGAGAAAAAAAAGAAGCAATATTTTCTTTTTCTTTAGAACAGTTACAAAATAGTAACATGGACTATGGTTTCTTTCTCTACTCAGGTAACTCTATAAACTTGCCAAAGATATTAGAGTGGTTTAAAAGTGGCTCCAGAATAAGGCATAATCTATGGAATACATTACAAAATAAAAAACTTATTTATGCAATGTGCTACTATTTAAGAAAAAGCAGCAATATGCAATAGTTAATTGTAACACATGTACTAGTTTATTTTAACACACATGTAATAGTTTACTGAAACACATATATAATAGTTAAAACAAGCATGTAATAGGTAAACATGTAAAAAAAAAAATACAATTGAAATGAAATATTTATAACCTTTTTAAGAAAAAATTACTAACTAATTACATTTTTTAACCAAACAAAACTTTGAAAATTAAGCACATCTCTGACCTAATAGACTGGTAGAAAGTTTATTTTCCAACAAAAAGTTTTTTTTAAATTATTTTCATTTTCTGTGAACTTGGTGATACGTGAACAGCTAATAATTATTAATACCCCATTATTTATGATTGCCACTTCAAATACTACTTATTTCATAATTCTGCTCTTTTAATATTCAAATCACTTATAGAATAATCAAATAACAGTAATGATAGTCAGGATATATATATATATATATTAAATTAATCTTTTCTTTACTTATATGTGAGCATTTAAAGAGCAATTTATATTCGTAAATACAATGACAATCAAACTGAACTTATTATAAAAAAAGAGAGCAAACCATTATTCCAACATACTTTAATTTTATTTTCACTTTGGAGAGGTTTATATAAAGAGTAACCAAATGACTTAGTATTAAAAAGTCATTGTAATCAACCTTTTTTACATATAGAATTTTTTTGATCCCTCTTCCAGTGATTTTGCAGTTCTAGCTTGAACAGCAGCCATTTGAAGGTTATATGGAAACTGGATTTTGTGACGAGCAACTGACTTCAGAACCAATGCTCCTACATAAATGATGAAGTAGATGCTGAAGTAAAGGGGGATATACCTGAGAAATAACAATAAAAGTTATTCATCATAAGCCTATAAAAATGTGATAATTAATTTTTTTAAATTTAAAAAAAAAATCATAGTGGTTAAAACTGAAACAGCAGGAAATGCTAGAAGAGTATAGAACAATCTGAGACAACTAGGCTTGCATTGTCTCTATCTTATCAGTTCACTAAATAACATTTTTACCAGAACATGGAAAGAGTATGGCTAGTTTCAATTTTTCGATTATCTTATAGTAGTTTTCTTCCAGAAAAGTTGATCTTGAAGATAGAGTATGTTTGTTCATGAAATTTATTTCTCCTTTTTCATTAGCTATAAATGTGTTCATTAATTCTAAGACACTGGATTTGTCCATACCATTATTTCATGTATTATAGAAAAAAAGCAAACCTTAAGAATGTGTGGACAAACATGATTCAGATGTTGAAATTGTTCTGGAAAAACAAAGGAAGTTTCCAACACTGAATGAATTGATAGCTTATTCAGTAATGGATATAATATAAAAACATACTAGATCACTAAAAAAGCAATATCAGTAAAAACATTTAAAAAAAAATAACACAAATTATCTTATTTTTAAAGTTATTAAGTAAAATACAAATATGAAATTTCTGATGATTACTTAAGATTAAAGTGTGCTATATACATATTTGTTTACAGCAAGATCATTCAAGTTTAATAACTGATAAAACTGAATCTTGTTAGATAATAATATAATATATCAATAATTATCTTATATCCACAGCTCAATCATCACTTGAAGATTATGCAAAGCACACACCTTGGAATCACAAGTAAAAAACATTACATATTTGATAGATGATTGAGTACTTTCTTTTAACTAAGGATTAACCTAATAAACATTAAAGCAAAATTAAAAAAATTAGTTCACTAGATTTCAGAAATTTCTGTATTAAAAAACGAGTGCTTTAAGGCTATATAATAATTTTAATGTATGTTTTTTATTTATTTTTTTTTAATATGGAATCAATGTTTTTTTTATAAAATTCATAGAAAAAGGTACAACACATAAAATATACCCAAAACTCATTTCATTAAATTTACAAAATCGTAGTATGCTTTCATTTGAACATAAATTAAGTACTTCCTAATACTAAAATTTAGAGTCAAAATATAGATTATTTCTTTCTCACAAGAACAGAAATGGTGCAAATAGTAAGACAAGAAAATGATTTATAAATTGAATAATTGGTTAAATATTTGTGTTCCATTTATTCTCTGCTAAATATTAGATATGAGATGTAACATCAAATAAATAATCTTATTATTTCTGTCATAATAGAAACAATAAATCATAATTTTATAAAGGACAATGCTAAACTGCATGTATTTTTTGCTCAAGATTTTTATTGGAAACCTATGCAGCTCTAGAAAATGAATGTCTACAGCCATTGCAAAATAAATATAGACTGAAGTAGATGCAAATTGTACTCTAGAAACTCTCTCCTCTCCCCACATGGTCAGCCACTACTTCCTCTATTTCATTATTTCATAGATATTCATTGACAAAATAAAACAAGAATCTTACCAATATATAGTAAAATCAATAATTCATTTATGTTTATATTTATAAATAAAGGAATCGAAGTATTTACCATAAATGCCTTCCCAGGTAATAGTAGGTAACCAGAGGTTTCTCAACCTGCTTCGGAGTTTCAACCATAGCATGTGCAGCAGGTATAGCAGGAAGTGGTGGTGGGGGATAGTGATATCCTATTGATGGTTCTTCATGGAGATAGCCATGTTCTGGAATATTGTAATTATATCTGTACCCATGGTGTTCTGGATATCCAGAGCCGTGCTCATCATGGTGCTCTGTACCCACAGAGTAGTCATGATGTATTTCTGGCTGATATTCATGATGGGTATCAGGTTGATATTCATGGAGGGCATTAGGCTGGTAATCATGATGGATATCACCCTGATAATCATGATGTAGTTCTGGCTGATAGTCATGTTGCACTTCAGTTTGTAAATTAGATTCTTGATAGTCATTGTCTTGAGGACTGGTCACTTCCCCTGTTTGGCTCTCCCCTCCTTCATAAGCATATTGGATTTCATCAGCTGCTGTATCAGGCTGAAATATTTATGTAGCTTTTGATCAACAGGATTTAATTAACAAGGGAAAATATGTAATGGCAATAATAATAGAAAGATCAGTATAAGCAAACAGCCTTAGCTTGAGATTATCATTAATTGAATTAATCAAAATAAATTTTATTTATTTATTTTATAAGGAACTTATCACTTTCTTTCTAATTTGAGCTATATTTTATCCACCTAATAGTTAGTTTATCAAGGTTACTAAGTTGACTAATCAGGTTTAATCATACATACCTCATCTTTTTGATTTGAATAGAAAGTGGTAGGATGATACCTATGAGTAAGTACGTTCTTTGGATTGCCAGCTCTGTAACAGAAAACATGGATTACAATAAAAAGCATCACTACATATAAAAAAGTATATATTTATTAAGCAATTTATTAAAAATATTTTATGGTTAGTCACAATGTCTAAAAAAAAAAACACATCTGGTATGAGATAGGTGAATTAAAAATATTTGAAGTAATTATTTTAGTATTTTGTTTTTATCTAACAAGTGGAGTGCATGTTCAATGACACTTTTGTTGGTGATACTAGGTCAAAAAATATTAGGCAAGTGTCTAAGGATTCTTGCCAATGCTTATTAATATATTTGGCAAATCTTGTGTATAGATACAACAAAACAATGTCTGTTGTTGCAAGCCATGTAAAATATATTTTATTTTTTATTCGATAATGTATTAAAAATTATAACAAATTCAATAACTTCAAGATGATAGAAACAATACATACACTCAAGATAATACAATGGTACAAACTGTACCTTCCTAGACAAATTAGAACCAGAGATAAAAACATAAAATGTTTGAGAAAATATTCATGATTTGAAGCTGCTATTTGCCCCTTTGGCGCATTGGTAAGAACTTTGACACGTTTCCAATACATTTCAAACAAGCATCATCAAAAAATGTTTCATTGAAATCAATTATTCCACGTGCGTAACTTCCCTTCTAAGGTGACTATCTGTTTATACTTATTATCTATAACATATCTATGATATATTATAACATATATCTATTTATATTATTATCTATAACATTAAACTCGTACACATAAACTTCTAGTTTTTTGTAAATGTGTCACTATTCAGCTTCCATTTGTTCAGTCCTTTTGTATAATCCTGTCCCTAATTTAAACTATTTATTTATTATTTATATTCCGATATTGCTTGGAGAAACTGATGCATTATAACTCACTTAGGCTTACCACAATCAGGAACAATGCCTAGAAAAGAACTTCAATATTATGCGGTAGAAAGGTACTTACTACATGGAATGTAGAGTACATTAAGATGTTTTTGCTCTTTAGATAACAACCAAAGGAATTTTATTGTATAACGTATTTGAGAACATCGATAACTTTTTTTTTTAAGTTGATAGAAATATTTATTTACGATTCAAAATAACCTGAATTCTAACAATGATTTTAATTCATCCTGCGGTTTGAAAGAGCGCGTTTAAACCTTTTTTAAATATTTGTAACGGTGATTAATTAATAAGTGACTAAAAATAAACACAATAAACATAATCAATAAAGATCTAAATAAATTCTATTTTCAAATACATATCGCTGCTTTACACGCATTTTGCCACATCTGAAAAAAAAGAAATTATTTTGTAGTAACAGTAATTCATATATTGAACCGTAAACTGTCTACTTTTGGCAGACTATAAGGACCCACCTAACCAAAACATTTTTTATGAGACTTGCCACAATTCAAGAGAAGCAGTGATATGTTTATCCTAATGTAAATTAATATTTAATATAGTAATATTTATTATAGTACAATATAAAAGATAATTTTAAAAAAAAAGTCTGCCAAGTACATTGGTCAGTACTTCCTCACTAAACAGTGAGGAATTTTTTTCGTATTTTTTTTCTATCTTTTATTATCGTCTTGAATATTTATTTGAGTTTGGATTTTATTTCAAGATTAACGACCCGCCGTTAGGTAATAAAATCCACAGAAGAAGCTGTGTCCAGAAAATAATTTTTCCCTCGTAAAACCAAAAGTCGTAGATTAAATTTGATGAAAGCAATACTGGACTATTTTCACATTTAACATTAAATTTTCTTCAAATTTGAACAAAATGAGTCCAGCTGCTTTTGTAGTACAGGTATGCCGAGGAAAACGTTTAAGCATACCTTGCATTGTAAGTAGTCAACAGAATCTATTGAAATGAACTAGGTACCAACTCGGATAATCCAAGAAAATCTCATCAAAATCGAATCAACGGTCAATCTTTACTTATCAAGGATACATTTTTAAATAAATTCTTAGGATTAAGAAGTATGAGACTAATAAAGGCAGTCGTTTTCAATATTGCTAAGTGCAGCAGGTCAGAATCAGCTGATATAAACATTTGACCACTTAACCCTAGGAGAGTATTCAATAACACTGGTAAACTGGTTGGCTTTAATTTCATAATTTTAGTAAATTGGATCATTTTAGATATGAGTCGCTCGATTGAATAATTAATAATTGCAAGTAACAGGAAATCTTCAGAATTTGAAGCAGAGTTATTCACAATAAATCCGTAATGTCCTTAATACGATTTCACCCCACTTGTCTTGATTTTTCCCTGGGTGTCATGAAATATATTTTTATAACGAAACAGGTTGTAAATAAATGGGTGTGCATATCTACTATACTATATTAATCGATAAGTAACAGATTTTAATGTAACCAACATTACCTTACGAAATATTCCGTCAAACAAGTGTAAACGAAGAAGAAGTGTATTGACACTAACATCGCTGAATACTGACTGCTTACTGCTTGCCCTGATTTTCAGCATCACATAGGTGATAAATGGTTGTGACAATCCTGAACCTGCCGTTAAAAGTTTTTTTTTTGTAAATAAGAACAAAGTGTCTGCTCCGAATACTCATATTAAAATTAAACGGCACTAAAGAAATGATATTTAAGGATCAAGATTTATCTTACGTTATCCAGAATGACAAATACACTTTACTGAATAAAATTACTGATAGACAGTTTATGTGATCACTGAATCGCACTTGGAGGCTAGTGTAATGACAGATGTTAGGCAGAAGAATGATAGATATGTTGGGACATAAGAAACGTTTTGTGAAACTGAATTGTAATTGTAAAATTATATTTTACAATGCCTCTATTCTCTTATACTCCACAAACCATTCTCAAACAACGAGCGATTTCAAGTCACAACTAAATAAAGTGGTTTTCAAGGATTACTATACATTTGTGTTAGTTATAAAAAGATTTCAAGAAATACAGAACGCCGAAACTTATTTTTGAAAAGCAGAATGCCGGATTAAATGGTTTAGACAGAAAATGGTTTAGATCAAGGTTCATTTAGCCAAAAATCTGTTTTTAAAATGACTGTGTTTTTCGGTTAAGAAATTAATTAATCTATTCTTGTGTTATTCAACGAAGAAGGATTTATCAATGTTTCATTTCATATTCATTATTTAAAGTGTGGTAATTCCTAGTACGTCTATAACTTAGCGGAGTCCATCTAAATTAGAGAACTTTCTGAACAATTCTGGGTTATCAACAGAATTAAACAATCTGTTCATTAAAATAACCATTCTATTTATTTTTTGAAAAGAGACAAACTTAAATAATATTTATTTGAAGTATTTTTTTAGATGAAATAATGAATTACTTCTACAAAGGTAGTTATTTTAGTTACATCACTTTCTAACAACATTAGTGATAAACTGCTATATTTTTCTTGAAGCTATGATACTATGATTAGTTTTAATTATCGTTCACAGGAGAAAGAGTGCACTGTAGATCGGGAGGTCCTGGGCCCTTAGTGTCGAGAAGGCACTGATTAATTCTCTATTTCATAGTACTTAAGTAATAAAAATAATAAGTAACTTTAGTACAATGAAAATGTGCTGATATTTAAGACACATATTTAGTTAATTTTCATCTAAGAACTAGGAAAGTTAAAAAAAAATCAATTTCCATTTTATTTTATCATAATTTTTGAAACATTGCAAAGTGAACAAAGGAAAAAATAACAATAATAAATATTATGAATTTATAAATATATTTTATTAATAGTTTAAACGAAACTTCTGAAACTATAGTATTGGTATTATAATATATTTGAGATTACTAGTTTGATCTAAATAAAAATTATTAATTAAATTGGAAAAAAGTTTATTTATAATAACTTATAATTTTGTAAGTATTCTCCAGTAGTTGAAGAAAAAACAGTTTCTCAAGAATCCGAAACTCCTTAAGTTAAAATACAGAAACGTGTAACCTGATGTTGTAATATTTTTATTCCACACTTTTCAATCAAATTTAGACCTATATCAATTAACTTCTTGAGAACACAGGTCTTTAAATAATTAGATATTACGAAATTTCGACTAATATATAACTATTAAGTGAAACCAAAATATTTGTCTTCAACATTTGGATGAACAGGGACGGAGGAAGCTGTCTGTCCGGGGTACCAATTCCTAAGCGGGTACAACAGCAAAGCTTTTTTTATTCATGTATTTGAACACCTTTATTTTTTTTTTTAAATTTCTTTTAATCAGAGAGTAATGTGATTCGTTTTAATTTAAAAAATTATAAATGTTTATTTTGGGGAGAGAGGCCTCAAAATAATTCTCATATCTACTATGGTCTAGGTAAGCTGTTTTGGATAAATTAGTTTGCTGAACTCTTAAAAACAACTATGAATGAAAATTATAGAGGCAAAACGATTTATCTTAAAATTTCTTAAGTGTTCTTAAGAATAACTTTTACCTTGAAACGACAATTATTTACAATCTTTGCTTATAATTCAACAACGATTTTGAACCGTTAAATTTATTTTTTTCCCAATTTAACTTTACCAAGTTTAACTGGTGCAAAAAAAAATCTTACAGCGAAAAGAAATTACTTTACGTTTTGTTTTATGCTTATCCTAATAATCTCAGTATTGCCATGGTTGGTTACCTACGCTGTGAGAATCCTTGTTATAGATTATGGCTCTATTGGTTGTACAATTTGGTTCTCTTTTGATTTTTTGAACAAGGCTTTAATCCCGACCTGTGAGCCAGACTAACCTGCTCTTGGCACCAGTACCCTAATTGCCACAGATACAAACACCGTTAAATAACTTTGTAAACAGAAGCCAACTAACCGATCTGTGCTCCCATTGACATCGATGAAGCGGTGCAGGCTGTTCATCGCCTGCCTTCTGGGCGGCTGTGTCGTACTCACTTTGTACTTGAACGAGTCCAGCTCCTCCAGGCCTTCAGCTGCCACATCATCCCTCCAAAGGTATGAAGCTCTTGTTCGTTACCTTTAACGTTATATATATATTTGTTTGTCCTACCACCTTAAAGATAAAATGTTCTTCGCCCCAATTTTCCAGCCTCCTCGTACGATAAAGCCACTGGAAAGTCCTCCGACTATTCTAGCTATTAGCTTGGAGTCGAAAATAACGCAAAAGAGTTCTAACAAGAATCCTTTTCGAAAGAAGAGATCCAGAGTGAAATTTCAATCACTTGTTTGCGGATGTGTTGGAAAAATGATACCACTACCTTGTTAGAACAGTGGCACACCTCAAAGTTTTTTTTAGTTACTTCAAAGATTACACCGTAGACTTGATTTGATTTTTAATAACACTAAAAGATTTAGGTACATCTAGAACAACATCAGCAAAGAAATTAATAACAGTCTATGGTACTATTTTTATCAAATGTACCACCATTCAAGGAAAGTAGCTGCATTGGAAGCAGTTACTATATTTTTGCTTGCTTCAAGCTGTAGATGAATCCTTTTTGAGATGATATGATGATATCATAGACATTTTACTAGGTACTTCTTTAAAAAATACATTTGTGAATATAAGACCTCACAGATCTCATTCAGTTGGAATGATCTTAAGAATATATGACACATTATTATGTTGACTGAATGAGTAACTCTAGTTTTAACAGTTTTCAAAAAAGTATGTTTAATAACATTTCTTGTAGCAAAATTCTTATGTTTTTTTTTTCAAAACTATTTTTACTCAAATATAACAATATACTAGTTCTTCAAAGTTCACATTATGGTTTGAAACATTTAGTCAAAAATTGATAAATTATCATAAAATCAATATTTTGAATACCAAGAATGATTTTAAGTCACTTTGTCAACTGAACGCTCATGTATAAAAATCATTAAAAGTTTCAAGAAAAAAATGTTAAAATGAAAAAAAAAAAAAAAAAAAAGAAGATAATTAAGAACTTCAGATGGATAAATATCTACATTATAGTATAAAAAAAAAAAATATATTAATTATATGAAATACTAATAAAATTTATGAGTCATTGAGTTCAGGATTCGTTTTGAAAGTTGTTCTAATACATTTTTTAAACTGCTGATGCATTGAACTTTTTTTTAACATTTCTTTTCTTACATTTTTTCTGAAGAAATAAATTATTTTTAGGCATCGAGGCAGGAGAGATTTGGATTCATATTATGACTTTCTAATAAACGAGTGGTCTTTCAAGTTCTGGGCAGTCTTTCAGGTTAGAAAATAAATATAATTGTATTGCTTTATGTTTCTAATTAATATTTTAAGCATTATTATTATTAATTTTTTTCAATATTAATATAAGTACCTTAATTTCCAGCTCGTTACTATTGCAGTTCTACTTTATTCAACATTTGCAGCAATTTATTATGCCAAGTATACATACTTACACAACCCACCAACTGATGAAGATTTTTGGAGGTAAGCATTAGAAACAATTTCTGTAGTTATTTTATCACAAATATATGAAGCAAAATACTTTAATTTTCATAAAAACTGCAATTAAGTATTACAATACTATGATTTCATTTACTTTTCTTACTCTATTTTATTCATAAGTAAATAAAAAATCGTTGTAATCCACAAATAAAACTAAAATATCCAATAAAACTTAAGATTAAGACCATAGTGATTTTTTTAAATCACCAATGTCATTTAGCTTTTGTTGGGGAACGAGAATGTTAATGAAAGGATCCTTTGAACCATTTTTACCCTTTTTGCAAATTTGTTTATTTATTTTCAAGGAAATGAGAAAATAAATATGAATGTGAAACATACTGAAAATAATAAAATAAATGACTTTGTATGAGTCATCAATTGTTTTGGGTCCCATAGTCATTGCTGCCGACTGCTGTTCATATTTCTTTCTTTTTTTTTTTTTTTATGCTTAATTACCTCCCATCATCGTGGGATAGTGTTCATTATAAATTTCAATTGCAAATGGTAGGTTGAAATCCAATTTTTCTAAAAGAGTACTAATAATATTTTTCATCATATGTATCACTAAATTAATGTAAATAACATGTCAAGCCTGATAAAATCTTGGATAAATTCTCATTTTTAAATTCTCTTAACTAATATTTATGGTATATCTAAAATTTTTAAAGTTTGTTTTTTTTTTAGGAGAAGAGCATTGAGAGCTATTTACAGCCATCCACAAATCCCTGGAATTACAGCTTAAGGCACATTCTACTAGAAAAAAATTGTTTAAAAACCATAAATGGATGTGATATAACATTCATTTGTTATATGAAAACACATCAAAAGTATCATGGATTATATATCACGGGACAAAAACAAATAAATTCACTTAAAACATGTTTATTTTGTTATAAAAATATTTTTGAGAACAAAAACACACTTTCTTGCACAATTTACTAAATATTATTGTAAATAGTGACAACTTCAAATTATAAGCAATGAATTTGAAAATACATTTTATCTTAAATGCTTAAGATTTTATTCCCCACCAGACCCAACATAACAAGCTTCACAATTAATATAGGTATTACAATAAGCTAGTAGTACTGCTAAAATAATTAAACATTTCCAGATTTATTTATTATACGTTGCACTGAATTAATTATAATGTATGATTAAATTAATATATGTGACTTTGATAATATTAACTAAAAAGTTTTAATTATACATATAGGTGAAAATTATAGATCATAAAAAAAAAATATATTAAAGAGGTAATGAAGTAAATACATAAAATAAGTAAACAGAATCATTCAGAAGATTAACTGATTATAAAATTTTCATATTCCTACTAGCAACACCTGAACATTAAATTTTAGTATAAGTATTTTATTAATTGAATTAAATAAATAAATAATTCAGAAACAATAAAATAATTATCATAAAGAAAAATAAAGAATTTTTTAAAATAACAGAAAACATGAATATTTTTTTTTTTTATACAGAAAAGAAAATTAAAAATCAGTCAAAATTAATTATACTAAGCTAGATTTACAAATTATTACAAACAAGTAAAAGAAATATTTTAAAACTTTAGCCTAATGAGGTAATATTCTGTATAAGGAAAAGTACTTGAATGGATTAAAAATATAAAAATAGAACAGTTACATAAGTGGCAAAGCTATAAAAAATAAGATAACTTAAAAATATCAATCCTTTATTATATAAGTTCTATTTAACAAAACAACCAAAAATTTAAAAAAAGATAAATGCAACAATATTTTAATATTGATTAGCTCCAGAAGAAAGACAAAAGGCGAGATAAAATAAAAGCAGATTAACCAAGTAAACATATGATACAACTATTCATTCAAAAAGGAATTTATAGGTGAAAAGATGACAGTACTCATTACATGGCTCTAAAATAGAATTAGGAAAAGAAGGAATATTTACTGCATTAGGATAATTTTGAGTTTCAAGACAAAACCCTGAGTGCCTATTATAAACAACATTACTCTTCCCTCTAATATTATTCAGAAAATTACCCGTATAAAACTGAACACCAGGTTGATTAGAGTAAACTTCAAGTGTGCGGCCAGTTTTTTTATGGACAGCCCTTGCTACAAATCTCATACCTGTCCCATTCACACAAAGATTGTTGTCAAATCCATTTGAAGGAGAATTATTTATCAAAAATCCAAGATTCCTTTGAGTCCTAAGGTCCAGAAATGTTCCAGTAACTGATTTGATCTCCCCTGTTGGAATTGAGTCACTATTTAATGGAGTGTAATAGTCAGCATTAAGCATTACTTCATGATCCATTACATCCATTGGACCAGTTTCATGGCCGGCTAAATTAAAATAGCTATGATTAGTAAAATTAATAGGTGTGGCTTGGGTAGTTTTAGCACGAAGTTCCATTTTGAGTTCATTGTCAGCTGTAAGCTCAAAAGTAGCTTTTGCTTCAATATGTCCAGGGAATCCTTCTTCTAAGTGATAACTAATGCATGTCATAATTAATTTTTCACCCTCAACCTTTGCATCCCAGATCTTTTTGTCCAAACCATGAAATCCACCATGGAGAGTAAAAGGCGGTCTGTTTGCTGATATATTATATACTTTATCTTTAACTCTGAACCTGGCATTTTCAATTCTATTGCAAACACGTCCTACTGTGGCTCCAAAATAAGGATTGTTCTCTCCCTGATACCCTTCAAGATTATCAAATCCCAAAACGATATCAGATATATTACCATGTCTGTCTGGAATTTTGATAACAGAAATAGTGGCACCATAGGTCAAAACTTCAACTGATATCTTGTCATTTTTCAAATAGTAGACATAAACTGTTTTAGAATGGTCTCCAACTTTGATTTCACCAAAAACTTTGCTATTGATCATACCTGTTTATGTAGATGACAGCTCCACAATAAAGTACTAACAGGAGAGAGGCACACACAGCAGTGTACTGCTATTTGTACTGGTAGTAATCATGAGAAATCACCCACTACCTTATCAGTGATAACGTTTTTTCCTGCTTCATCTGCAGATAATGTGAAAGTGGTTTGGTAACAAGATATTTCCTTGGGAATTAGGTAATCATATCTGATTATTAACCGCATTACCTTGAAATATTTTAAGACAGATGATTTCAAGGTCAAGTGATTCTTTTTTATCAACTGATTGTTTTCTTTAATCTTTTAATATTAAAGTAATCCCGCGTAACTAAAAATATGGCACCCAGGGAACATTTGTTTATTTTTGAAGCCGCTACAATCGTAAAACATTATTCCCAGCTATTATCAATTCTCGATAAAACATTAACATTCACGTTTGATTAAAGAAATAAAGTATTTCATTTTTATTTTACAATAAAGTTTTCAAAAAAGGAAGGCTCCTCATGATATTCCCTTCGTGAAATAACCCAAAGGTGGACCTTCAATCTATCAATCAATAGATTTCAATAGATAGTCCCGTTACGATAAGTGATAAATTCGCTTCACCATCCGAACAACTGGACAGCCACAAATCGGCCGGTTAATTTCAAAAATAATAAGAATAACGAAAACTCAAACCATTTACAAGATGGAAATATAAAGATAAAAATATTATTAAAGAGGGCCATGGTAAGAAGAAAAAATAAAAATAACGAGTTATGTATGCTGGCGTGACTTGAGATTGGAGTTCACACTATGCTTAATTAGTTTTTGTTATACACGAGAATTTAATGCTGTTCGAATTAAGTCAATGCAGTTTTTGAAGAATCATTATTCTCCATCGATTTTGTTATAATTATTAATTCATAACTTTAGCGTAAATGAACTTACAGGTCGAAACCGTCCAAAATAAATGATCTGTCAATAAATTTTCGTCTCGTAACTACAAATAGATACTATACAGTATTCATCAAAAAATAACGTTATGTTACAGAACTTATTTGACACTTTGTTTATATATCATATTCATTATTCTGAATGTATTCCTTTGCATTTACTTTCCACTTGCCCATAATGACGTCTTCTCATTGTGCTGCATATTAGATTTTTTTTTTTTCAAATCGTACTACCCCGGAAATGTTGCGAATTAGAGAGATGAAAAAGGGATGAAAGAAATCAAATCATTAGATTCATATCTTCTGATCGCTTATTGGGTCTTTAGTTTGAATATTTCCACAGATAAATTGTCTATATAATATAATATTAATTATAAACTAATATAATCATTGTAAACGTTACACCTCTCTAATGTAATGTAAATGTTAATCCATAATTATTTGAACCAATTAGGAATTAGAAAAAAAAAGGACGTATACATTTGTGAAGTTCTTTTTTCCCACAATAATTGTCATACTATATAAAAATCCATTAATAAAGGTATTGGAAATTTTACCCGAAATGTTTTGATTGAGTCTTAATATTTTGCACTTGAATATTTCCTAGGGTGCTAAACACGAATTTGAAGTTTATCACCTGGAATTTCTTTAAAAAGATATTTTTAAAATCACTTTTTCGCGGGCTTTCTTCCATAAAATACATTTTTCCGTCACGATCATTATTTAGCAGTATTTGTTCTTCAAGACCATAGGATCCAGTCAAATGGGGACCAGACATTTTTGAAATAAATTCGAGAATGCGAAGTTAAAATTCTTAATCACCACTCTAAAACGTGAACAACATATTTTCAGAACTTGGCAAAAATATTCCCACGAGTCTCTTTTTAGTCCCCATTTGAATGCACCCATTGGACGAAAATAAAATATAATACAAAGTAAAAAAATTAAGGTAAGGTAAAGTATCTTTAATTTGTATACTTTACCTTAATAATTAAGTTAATTTGGTCTTGTTTGATTTAGTATATGATGATTATTTTTTTTTTTAACAGATGGTTTTTATGTTATGAAAGAATATATATATTTATAATTATGAGAGATAGTTGACCGTGGATGATAAATGAGGAGAAGATGGTTGGGGGTGCGGTCAATGAAACACAAATAAGTATGACTAACTTATTTTAATGTGCCGACGTTTCGGCTAGAGTTTCTAGCCTTCTTCAGGGCTAAAAACAAAACAAGATAACAACCACAGTAAGTATAGAAAAATAAAAAGAAAAAAGAAAAAAGAAAGTATAAACAAAATAATTTTACATTTGTTGAAGTTGTTTATACTTTCTTTTTTCTTTTTATTTTTCTATACTTACTGTGGTTGTTATCTTGTTTTGTTTTTAGCCCTGAAGAAGGCTAGAAACTCTAGCCGAAACGTCGGCACATTAAAATAAGTTAGTCATACTTATTTGTGTTTCATTGACCGCACCCCCAACCATCTTCTCCTCATAATATATATATTTATTTATTTCCGGGAGTAAATTGAAGTTTAACTCAATAACTTTAATATTTTATATAGTACCCTCAAAAGCATGAGAGCGCAAAATGTCAAAAGACTTACAATACAGGTCTCTAAATCCTGGATCATTGGATTTTCTTGCTATTTGTTAAGTTTGGGTTATTGTGAGAACTAAAAAACTTTTCAGAAATCAATCCTTTTTTTCCCTACTTTTAATACTTTTGAATACTAACCGACATATCAAATAATACAGAGAATTATTGGTGTAAACGTGTAAAACTTCAAACTTTAGAGCCAATGCGAAACACGAGGATATGCCCGAGTTGCCCCATTTGTTCCCCTGTTCCTATGTTTCTGCAAATGATTACTATGCAAAATTATGCAATTTCTAAGAAATTTCGAGATCGTTATTGCATTTCAAAATTCGTATTTTTGTGATATTCATTTCAATTTCAAATGTAAAAAACTGTTTCTGAATTGAGATCAACTATTTTTTAAATAGCCAACATCCAACATCTATAATTAAGAATATTATTGTCTATGATTTCATCATCACTTGTATCGAATATCAGTGTGAATCACT
Source organism: Halyomorpha halys (assembly GCF_000696795.3). Taxonomy (NCBI): domain Eukaryota; kingdom Metazoa; phylum Arthropoda; class Insecta; order Hemiptera; family Pentatomidae; genus Halyomorpha; species Halyomorpha halys. The sequence goes on from NW_027110898.1 coordinate 1,589,908, forward strand.
TATTGTTTTATTTTTTTTTTTTCTCCTTCTTAGCATTACCTCTTTCCTTATATTTCTAGAAGCTATATTTCTCTTTTCCTTGTTGACTTAGATCATTATCGCATCAACATTATTTGTGATTTTATAAATTTTATTTTGTCTTATATTGGATAGATAAATATTTTTCAATTTTTTATTAGACATATTGCTTGAAGAAAGAGAAGCTTCGTACTCACATATGAGTAAAAAAAAAGTTTCCCCTCAGACTTGGAAGTTTCCAATCGCATTTTACGGTTTAGATACCAAGGAACAAATTTTGTTATTATCATTTTGCCTGGTTGCAGTCAAATTTGTGTAAAAGGCAAAACACCTGCTATCGTTTATCCAATTTTAATGAACTTTTCAGGAGTTGTGAGAGTTGGTACCTAGATGATCTCATATCAATTTCATCATATATTCAAATTTTAGTTTCACATCTATATTTCGAAATTGGCTGGTCTTATTATTTCCTAAGTTAGAGAGTAGTTTGGCATCTGTGTAAAAATGACCTAGTAATCAATTTATATACAATCATATACAATGACATTTCTAGAGTTTCAAGACATTCTTATTATGTTAGATGAAAAAATAATTTATTATCAAAGTTCAAGAATTACATGAATTAGTAGAAGAATTGAGATTTTTTTTCCATGGAAATGTCTCCATTTTGATGCAATATACTACCTTTGGGATGGTTTATAGAGGCAAATAAAAGAGAAAGAAACCCCTGCCCACGGTAGTCTCTTTGGAACACGTAAATTTCAAAATAAACCCAAAACTATTTTTTTTTTGTGAGCTGTGCCATGTTCAAGCTAATCAGCGATGTGGAAACGTACTCTTATTTCTTTACTAAACTCCCAACCAAGTTCTTACGCTGGATTTACATGTTTGCCATCTGCCGCAAATCCAAGACTTGTACAAATGTTTCCTAAACAAAGGAAACAACAGACGTCGGTATCCCCACGCTTGTGTTCCTTTGAATTTTGCTATCTATTACTTTTGATTTACATTATAAAAATGAACGCAATAATGAAAGGCGAGAAACGAAAGGAAACGTAAAAGCTAAGTTGGTGGTAGACGATAAAAAATCATTAAAATGTTTCTAAATAACCTATAAATTCAATTCATTATAAGTATAAATTCTTGTTAATTTAATTACCAAGACATCATGTCTTTTAAATGTAGATTAGTGCTATGTTAAATAGTTACCAAATAAACTGCTAAAGATAATTAACAAGATTTTAAAAAAGTGTATTTATATCAAACAGGTAGGATTTTAAAATATATATATATTCTTGAAACTAGAGTTTACTATAAAATCCAAAGATTATGGAAATTCTTCAATTCATTAAAACTCGGATTACAAATATTTATCTTTTGATGGTTCTAAAACAACACTAATTACACAAATGCGTCGAGGCTGCACAAGCCCTTTTTGGTTTGTGCCCAAAAACCGACTCTCATTGAGTTGGCCACAAATTCAGTACAACTTGTCCCAACCAACCCAAATAATTCATCCACACACCAGCACATATGCGAATTTGCTGTAGTTTGGCAAACATGTAGAGGCACCTTTAACTAACTATACATACTGTCAATTTCCGCTAGTTTTTTTAGTTCGTAAAACGTTCCTGATATAAACTTTTAAAATTCAAAAACAAATTATCAGTACGTGAATAAATAATAGGTAATGTTCATGTTCATTCATCTTATCTTAGATTGGTTTTCGGAAATTTATGTAAATAATGAATCAAAGAAATTTTAATTACACAAATTGCAGCACATGCTAGTGTTATGAGACCAGATAGAACCGGCATAGTACACAAACCTGACGGGTCGATAACCACTCTTTTCCTTTGAATACACGTGGGATTTGTTATTGTTATTTATGTATAAGTTTTAAAAGTAGCTATTAGTATTAGACTATTCCGAATATAATTTTAGAATGGTAGTGTTTACATGTCAGCATTGTAATGCATCGTTGAAAAGGGTTGCAGTAGCGAAACATTATTCTAAAGCTTGTAGAAACACTCCTTACCTAACTTGTATTGACTGCTTAAAAGATTTTCAGTAAGTACTTATTGTTCATTTGTTACATTTATTTATTTCTCACATATGTTTTGTCTCCTTCAATTGTTTATTATACATTACAATCTATGTTCAATAGATCAGGTTATATTCTGTTGCATTTTAATATTTTTTTATTTTAATGAATAAATTATTGTATAGTTAATTTAAGGGATAAATTTCTTTTTGAAATGACAGAGTAAGTGAAGAACATTATTTTATTCTGTAGAATAGCTTGTGAAAAGTTATTTGTCATTCAACAAAATGTTTATTTTCTTTCAGTGGTGATGACTACAACTCTCATATGACCTGTGTTACTGAAGATGAGAGGTATGGGGACAAGAACTTTGTGGCCAAAAAAGTGGGTGTTAAACAAACCGAATGGATAGATATTGTTCACTTGTGTGCTGAACAGAATAAAAATCCAAAATTCAAGTTTATCTTTTCCAAACTTGCCACTTATCAGAATGTACCTCGGAAAAAACCGAAGTTCTTGGTAAGTTTGAATTTCTTGGTTTATTTGATAATCTGTTTGTATTTTTGTGTTAATAGTTGTTAAAATAATAAATCTGGTACCTATCATGCATCACCTATCTTTCACATACCATCATGGTCAAATTATCTCTATTTTTTTATTTTTGAAAAAAAAAAATCCAAGACCATAATGGGGGAAAATTTTGAATAGCATATTTTTATTTTTCTGTTATACTTTAAAATATATATTTGTGATTCTTGAGGTGGAAATAAAGAATATTAATTTTATTCTGCCAACAATTTAACAAAAGTTAATGAAGTCATAAACAAATGCTTGTTAACTTGTTATCCAGAGTGTTTGGGCAGTTTCTTTTTTTTTTTTTTCTGATTTGAGCCTGTTTATTTTTCCTGCATTTATTCATAAAATTCTGTAATATTTTGTATCTATCTTTTTTTTATTGTTGTTAACAATGAATAAACAAAATTAAAGGTATTTAAGAGATAGAATTTTTTAGAAATTTGTTTTTTAACCCTTTTCGTATGATTTCATTGAGGATAAGACCTATCTGATATTAAAGATTACTTAATTTTATGTTGATATACCAAGTTTAATCAAAATTGTTTTAGCCATTTTTTAGAAAATTGAAAAATCAATTCTATAAAATGGCACTTCTGGTCAGTCCATCTATTGAAAAAGTTGTTATCATAACCCAGGCATATGCCTGCCTTGAATATGTTATTTCAATTTTCCCCAGCTTCATCAGCTAGGCTGACCACATACAAACACATAGACCATTTTGTGAAACTTGATTATTTGGACTCATGGGTACTCAAAATGTGTATTTCCGTTGAAAAGTGGATTCAAAATTTTTCATGATTGCAAACTTTTCCTTACTATATATTTCCTACAGAGGTAAGTGAAAGTAAAAAATTTATTTTACCCTATGGTAACTAAATACTATATAATACTTGGAAACTTCTATAGGCTATTCTATTTTTTAACTTGAAAAAGATCTATTTTCTGTAGCAGTGTTATGTTCTAGACTTTCCAAACAATTTACATTGCGTTGAGTGCTATCTTACAAATGGATGTACGTACTGTAATGGTGGCTAAATTACAGAGTATGAATTCATTTTATGGAAATTATTATTTATTTAATAAATTTTTGTTTGTGTGCTGTTCTTTTCACCATGTCACTCTACTAGCCTCTGGTAAACTGCGATAGAAGAGGCAAACTTCTAATTAAATTACTTTTAAAAAGCTTCATTTGATCTTATAAGGAATGTTATCACATAAAGTCAAATCTATCAAAAGCAGAATCATTTGTCATTCTTCTTTTGGACATACTAGATTCAGTAAATATTGTCATATTTTTTGTTCTTGTTTCTTATAAATCATTCTTAAATCACATTTGTTTTATCTAGTATGTTGTTAAGTTATTTGTTGTATTTTGTGATTATCTATTATGCCATATCAGTGTTATTGGTTAAATTGAATTAATTTTTTGAAATTATATTAAATTTATAGTAATATTATTAATTAAATTAATTTTTTTTTTCAGAACTTCATCAAATCATCACTGCCAAAATTTTCTCAAGATATTGCTCTTGAAGTTTTTCAAGTTATTGATGAGCAATTCTTAAAACAGAAAAAGAAGGACTCTCAAGATGAGAATGGCATCAGCAAAAGTGAAAAAAATGCTGATGAAACATTGAGTGATGTTAAAGAGGTTACAGATAAAAGTGAAGGAATGAAAAAGAAGAAGAAGAAAAGGAACCGTAATAGTGAAAGCGAAGTTCCATCAGCTGAGAATGTTGATATAAATGATCCTGCTGAAGAAAAATCCAACAAGAAGAAAAAGAAATCAAAGAATGTGGACAATTCATCACCAGTCGAATCAAATGAAAGTAGTGAGAAAATGGAGGAAAACAAAAATGGCTTCACAGATAACCAAAATGGAATTGGGGACCATGAAGAAGTCAATGAAACTGATAATCATGAAAAATTGTCAAAGAAAGAATTGAAAAAACTTAAGAAGAAACAGAAATATGATGCATTATTAAAAAATATTGAAGAATCAGAGTCTGCTATGGATATGGATAATGAAAATGAAGGAAATAATCAAAATTCGATAAAGCCATCTAAAAAACAAAAAAAGAGGAAAGCTACTACCAGTGAAAGTGAGCCTTGTACTGAAAAAAGGCAAAAAGTTGAAGGTCAGTTAACTAACCGACATTAATTTATTTATTTTCCTATTTAGTTAATTTATTTCTCATTTTCTTATTTATCAAACACACTGAAAATTTGTTGGTTTTGAGGAAAAATGATAAATGTTTTTATTACATGCTGCTATTCTCTTTTGGTATTTTATATCAATTTTGGCATCACTTGAAATGATTGTACAACTCAATATTGAACAGTTTCTAATTATTTTGTAATGACTAAATGTATACTTTTTTTTCTAGTGAATGTCTTCAAAGTTAAAAAAAAAAGTTTAGTTTGTTTTTACTCTAATGCTGAAAGTATTATTATGAAATATGCATATTTGGGATTATTTAGTTATGTATCTGGTCCTCAAATAATTCTTTTTACAATGAATGAAGAATGATGATTATTTTCTTTTGTTATATATTACAATGTATTTCATATATTTCCTCATATATAGTAACGATAATTCATAAGTCATATTTTGTACAATATTAGTAGGGGTGGGGTGACTGTTGAACCTAGATAACTGTGTACTTTAACGCCACCCTTCTGTTTTTTGATAGGTGCAGTTATTAAGTGTGCTAAGACTAAATTTACTAAGTAGGGCAGAAGAGTAGTTGTCCATATGTTCTTCGTTGAGTCAGATAAATACTCAAACCAACCCTTATCGGTTCAGCTGCAGTCAGCACTTCCAGATTTGTATATATAAGGCTCCCCTACGCCCCTCAGGGCAGACTAGTACATTAACAGATCAGTTCTGTACATCAGTAAATTAGTTTCATCATTTAGTTTAGTATGGTCTCAAGTAGTAATAAGTGTTTTCATGCCTTGTTAATTTTAAATGATTCCAAGCCAATAAAGTTCTTTTTAAAAAGGGATTAGTGTAGCGAGATTATTTATTTGAAGCTCGAACACGGGGACTTCTTGGTTTAAGGTACTGGTATTGGTGGGGGGAACAAGTCTGGCTTTTTGCCATCCCCTGGTTAAATGTAGCAAGTGAGATGAAATTTTGAAAATTTTCAAGACGCTTTGACGAAATATCCCAACAGAAGGTAGAAATTCTTTGGAACATCACTGAATGGACTCCTATGAAGATTCGATGAAATAGTAACAGAATCTGGGGTAATCTACCTTTAACTTCTGTCAACACTTCAGACAAGAGGAAAAAGAAGAAATTTAATAAATTTCTTCATAAAAACAATCTCCTTAAAAGACTTGAGGTATTTGGAATTTTTTGTAATTAGTTTTAGTATAGCTTATATTTTTTTGTCATATAAGTATAGTATAGTAAGTTTGAATTTATAGTTTTATGTCCAAATTAAAAATTAACATTGATACATCAACTAAACGTCTAGATACATTAGTTATTAATAAAGTAGAAAGTAAGAAACCAGTAGCTAAGGGTAAAAAGAAAGCAATAAAAATGAGTAATTGCTTAATGACTAAGGAAGGTTATGGACATCTTCAATATTTTGATGGTAATCCATCAGATCTTTACTATTTTTTTAGAACAGGCTAAGGAAATTTATGATAACGTTTGCTCTGGTGAAAATACCGCTAAAAACAATAATCTTGTTAGGTTATTAACAATAGTAAAATCAAGATTAACTGGTATTGCCAGAGATGTTTTACAAAGCAAAACTTTTTGAACCTACACAAACATGTATTACATGATCAAAATATTGTATATCTTGGTAATTGTGGCTTTATTAAAATAATTGTTATTGTAATAATTATAATAATTAATTTGTTATTGTTATAATTTAATAGTTATTAGAGAACCTTTTATAGTTAATTTAGTAAATAATAATCATAAGAATTGCTTAACCACAACTGTAAATATCCCTTGTTTGTAAAATATTATGAAGAAATTGATCTATTTTAACATTTTAGATTATCTACCGACTGCCCTACAGTTTCATTTAATAATGTTACTCTTACCCCTGTCGAATAGATCTGCTACATTGGACTATATTTGAACAAACGATTAACCTGAAATCCCCACACAAGACTGAAAAGATAGGAAACTGCACGTTTTCGACTATTACAGCACTTACTAGACAAACGGTCTAAACTCCCAACACATTACAAAAGACTGATCTACATGACTGTAATAAGGCCAATCAGGACATATGGAGTTGAGCTTTGGGGCTCCACTAAACCTTCGAATTCCTCTCGTATTCAATCCTTACAATCCAAAATCCTCAATGCTCCTTACTTTGTCACAAATAAAATCATACATAAAGACCTTAATGTTCCCTATGTAACCGATCTAGCCCGAACCAGATATCACTCCTTCCATTATAAACTCCCTAACCATTCAAACCCCTTAGTATCTAACCTTGCATCCTCTTCCATTCCTGACAATCCTCCGAGGCGCCTGAAAAGAAGATGGCCATGAGACCAGCTAATGTAAAATGTCATTAGAGTGCTACCAATGGGTAGTTGCTCTACACGCCTTTAATATTCCATTTTAACTCAGATCATATTTACTAAATGTACTATGTAATATACAGTTGTAAATTTCAATAAAGATATTTAAAAAAAAAAACATTTTAGATTCCATAAGTAATCCTAAAATCTAATTCTGCTCATCCTATATACCTACTTGATACAGCTCTAATTAAATTATATAATAGCGAAACTATAATTAATCATACTATGCCTTGTACTTAGGTTATTGATTCAGATATAATATTAAAAACTAGTTCTAGCAATAGTTATAAGCCTTATAATATTTCATTTGAAAAGCTTTTAGTACTAGATTTGAAATATAATTTGTTTGAAAATCTAGAAACTTATGATGACATGTTTGTACAGCAATATTTATGTTTTGATCCTTTATTTACTAGTTTCTGGCACTTTAAATATGTAAATGTAAAAATTCCTCAAGTCTAGCCCAACGTCAGCAACCACTTATAACAACATCTGCACCAGTTTTTGTACCATGGACCTTACCCTCATCCACTCGAAGGACTTCAGAATACAGAAAAAGACTCAAACTAACCCTTATTAGTACAGCTGCAGTCAGCACTTCCAGATTTGTATATATAAGGCACTCCAGGCCCCTCAGGGCAGACCAGTACGGCGTGTCAACAGATCAGTTCAGTACATCAGTAAATTAGTTTCATCGATAAGTTTAGCCTGGTCTCAAGTAGTAATAAATGTTTTCATGACTTGTTAATTGTAAATGATTCCAAGCCAATGAAGTTCTTTTTATAAAGGGATTAGTGTAGCGAGATTATTTATTTGTCCCCTGATGAAGGCCTGAATTCAGGTCGAAACGTCTGCAGAAATAAATAAGTTTTGTTTATTTGTGTACTTTTTGCTGATCGCACCCCCGACCATCTTCTCATATTAATCTATTGTAACTTTTTACACTTCATTATAAATTTCAAATAGGTTGTTTTTTAATTTATACTATCTAGCTTTTAGATGCCAGATTCTAATGAGCCAAGGTAATGTAGGGCACGATCAGTAGTACATTATGGTCTTGTACTATTGGTCGCATGTCAATAAATTATAAATATATATTTGTTTCAATAATTTATTAATATCTTCTCAAAAAATACTTATTGCATAGGAATAATGATGTCATTAGGAGAGAATCTTAAAAATATAATTGTAAAATGTGATACTGGGTACTAAAGTCTGCCCTATTGGAAATGATAAACTTGTTCAGATATTTGTGAGCCAATGATTTGTAGGTACCCCTTATTTTTATATATGATTTTCCCCTTTATTCCTTAGATTTATTTATTTTGCGATTGTGTTTTTAAGTGCGATTTGTAATTAAGTGTGGTTTTTCAATTTCAGTGGCTTTTTAAGTATTCCTTGATTAAGGTATCTTAAGTCTCCACTTCCCGTTTTAAGCAATTATTTCTAAAGTGATATAGGGCCGTCGCTCCCTGAGATTCTTAGTCGGGCAGGAAAGGATTTCCTTTTTTTTTTTGTGTTATGATCTCCTCTTGTAAGATTGTGACATATCGTACATCAACCAACCTACTCGCTATAATTGTCTGTTTAAAAAGTCTGATAAGGCTGCTATGAAGGGCGGGAATAGAGGGTTTCATACCGTTAATTAACAATTATGTCTTAATTGTATTTGTTAATGTTTAATTCATTGTTTGTATTAATTTAAATCTTAATATTTTAAAAAAGGCACTTAAAATATTGGTATAACTTTTAATTCATTAGAAAGTTATCTTAATATTTTAAAAAAGTGTGTAAATTAATTATGAACATACTTATTTTGTATTTGACAATATCTATGTACATAAGTAAATTAAGTAGTTAATTTTTTTTATTTTTTTTTTTATAGGCAATGAAGAATCTGAAAATATAGCTGATGAAGAAGAGGAAAAAGCTCAAAAAGGAAAAGCTAGGTTTAATTGGGAAGAAACAATCAAAGAACTTCTTCGCAAAAATCCTGATCATGAAATGCCCCTGAAGCGAATTTCGAAGAAGGTTCTAGCTGAGTACCAAGCTGTGAAAGGAGACAGGGAAAGCTATGAAACTCTAATTTCGAAGTTTAATAAAAAAATAAATAAAACAGTAGGTGTAAGAGTGCTTAAAGACAGAGCTAAATTGATATCTGACGACTAATAACTTTTGCTTTAGGCTTAGAGCTATCAAGAAGGCAAAATAATTTTGTTAATACTTTACGGATTCTTATTTATTGTTAAGAGTCCACTATGTACATAAGAGTGCAGTGAATGTATAATAAAACATTATTTTAACGAAACATTTTTGTGCTGTATAATTTTTTGAAATTTTAATTTGATGAATAAATTTCTTGATTTTATTCCTGGGCGATTCTGAAACTACTGGTAAGTTTGCTGTTCTCTATATTTAACATCAAAATATTGTTTCTCAACGCAGTTTTTGGATTCTATTTACATAAATTTTTTTATAATAGACTATTAGTTCAGTAAATATATACTCAAAAGAGAGGTTTAGATGGAAATGGTGGGATGGGATGAACATGCTAAAAGCCCCAGGATTTTCATGTAGTGCAAACAAAACCTTGAACTTAATGCTGACTGTCTCATCATTACTGTTTAAAATGCATGGAACACCCTAAACTTGAAAAACTGAAGTTTTGAATGGATAAAAAAATTTAAACCCTGAGAATCATACTGTCATGGCTGTCCAGAGTATTAGGTCTTGTATACCTTTAGATAAACAGTGGAGAGGTTTCTGTATCCAATCATTGTTTAAGTAATCAAATCCTTGTATCGAGACAATCAAGAGACAAATTCATGTCTAGAGATAAGGTTTTGGATCATAATCGATAAGACATAACGAAAACTTTTATTAGACAGCAATTGTTTACTCTTAAGGATGTCTTGTCAGACAATATCTCCAGTTATTCTGTGTGAGGTCTGGAAAAAACTTTCCTCTCCATTTAACTTTATTTGAACCAGTGTTTCTTGTATGCAGTTATTACTTATTATTATTAATTCGGCTCCATGACTTGATGTCGAGTCCTGGCCTCCTGTAAAAGCCTCCACCAATCATTACGATCTTGTGTGATCGCCATCCAGTCCTTCACTCTCATCGTGAATGGAAGTTATTACTTAGGTTACATAAAATTTCCTTCTGGATGTTTTGTCAATAGAAAATAACAATTGATGAGGATAAAACTTTGGAACAAGTTATTGATACCACCAGATGCATTTAACTTTGTTGAAATACATAAAAATATGTTGTTTTTTGCAAACTGTGAGTAGAGTTTAGGTTTTATAGTTAATTTAATATACCTATTTTTACACTTCCTGAATACAATTATGAATTGAGTTGAAATAGCTTTCCATGACCTTTTATTTTGGTTTGTTATATAAAACAGAAACCTTTGTAATCTTAACAAAAGTAACGTTTCAAGGCTAGAACCCAAACATTGAAAAAAATAAATCCATCTGTTTGCATCACACTGTTGACTTTTCTCTGAAACTACTGTGCTTAATTTTTCTTCAGATTTGGAACCAGTCAGTTCATCCTACTATAATCCTTGGAGCTTGTCATTACCATTCATCATTTTATATCAAAATGGTGGCCAGCTGGAGAATTTAAAGACCCATATCTTTGGTATTTAAGAAGATAGTGTGTTTTGGAATCGCGGTCTCGAAGCCTTACAATAAAAATTCTAGTGGGCTTTTGTTTATCATACTACTTAGAGATAAAATTAATCCTTGCTTGTTTCAAAACAGCAATTTTGGGATGAAAATATATTTTCTCATATAATGTAAATCGTATATAGGTAAGTGAAAATAAATCTTTTGTCATAACAACCATGGAAACTGAAAACATTTATTTTCTTTAGTAATTATCAAATCTCTTCATATTTTATATTTATCTTTTATTTCTTACTAAGAATGTTTTGAAGTGTACATAGCCTCTTCTGCATCTAGATATCTCAGTTATTAATTGAATTTTGAGGTTAGAGTACCTCATACTAGGTAGGCACCATCCACACTAAAGATTCAAATAATGTTAATAACCCCTTCAATTATCGGAAAGTAAAAACTGCTTTTATTTTGCTTAAAATCAAATAAAATTGCATTATTACTGTTTTTTTAACCATAAATTATATTATTTTTTAATGTTTAACTATTAAATCTCATGTTTTTGAAGTTCGGTTTTTCTCAACAACAAAGTATAAATTCTCTATATTTCTTTTGCACGTGTGTGTTTCTGAATAATAATTTAATAGTAACATTTCAAAACATCAGAAATAAATTTTGTTTCTTTTTTTTAGGAGTTAAAGAAGTAAAAACTAAAATTTTTAGTAACACATGTTCTCATATTTAAGTATTATAAATATGTAGGACTTGTAGGTATGGGTGTCATTTTGCTTGAACTCCCTTGAAGGTTGGCTGTCTCTTGGCATTTACCTTAAGAAAATTATATAGATTTTTTTTATGTGGTTATGACGATGGAAATAGATGAGAAAATTACCTACAATTCATGTTTCTTTTATTTTATTATTTTTTAAAACAATATGTGGTTTTTGTGGTGTGAGAGGTGATGTGGGAAAACCCCATGAATTTTATAAGGAACTTGTTAGGTTTTAAACGGATAAAGTCAATGGAAATACATAATACTAAAGTACCTCTCTGTTCCTATCAGCATTCCCGCATGACAACCATAACATATAATTTTACAACATGGTACAATTTTTTTTTTAATGGGAAAGTTTAGTTAATGTTTGGACTTTTTTAATATATGTTAATAGATATAACTAATATCTTCACAGAGGAACAAAAGTTAGTTTAGTAATTATTAAAAAAAACAAAAAATTATTTGTGTAAAACAAAATATGCTTCTATCTATATATATTATCTCTATATATTTATTTTTATCTTATTTCTATATATTCTAATAGATCTAATATTTATTTATTTAACAAATTGAATAATTTACGAATTATTTTCGATTGGTACAGTAGTATGGAGATGAATTCGTGACTATTACTAAAATTTACAAAATATTAATTGTTAATAATTAAAAAATAAGTGAAATTAACTGATACGCAAATTGTAGATTGTTGACAAAGTTGTCCGAAACTTTATGGTTAAATAAACCTTCCGTGGATCCAAATTTTATTGAATAACTTCAAAATCTTTTTTCTCAAAAAAACATCAAGCAAACCACATAAAATAAGTATATCAGAAATTTCCTCCTCAAGCCCTTTTTGTGCAACACTTAACCTATTGTGCAAAAAAATCAGAGAAACTTCAATTGCAGGTCATTTTCTCATCTTTATTTTAATATAGTCTTGTGTATTATTTTTTTTTTTTTGCTTTGCAAGTTATGAGTCGAAAATCGAAAAAAGTGCGATTTTAGTGGCTTGTTGATTTCTCACATTTGCCAAAAATTTTTTGGACAACGAGTAAAACACATAAAGAAACTACTACGCTGAAAATAATAATACCAATAAACCACACAGTAAAAATCTATTAAAAAACAGTAACTATCACAATCCTCCATTTTATTTATTTTTTTTAGAACTTTCTTTGATTTATTTGTATTAATAACTGTTGAAGATGTATTCAGATATATTAAAATCGATCTTCTACCATCATTTTGAGGGTTCAGTTGACAATTTTAACTATCCAAATAATACGTTATGATAAAAGAAAAATATGCGGGGACAAACAAGAGAAATAGATGGACAATGGTCACTTAATTTTCCTTCAATGTGCTCTGTCTTTCAGCTTCATTAAATATTCAGGAATCGCTGTACTAAGTGGATTAGAATCTAACGATCGAGGTTCGCTTTTCTTCATCTATATGCCTTTCTTTTCTTCTAGGTCAATTTTCCTCAAGCCGAAACCAAGATTGGTAAAAATTTTTCAATATCTTGTTTATTTAAAAATAAAAGTTAAAAAATTTATTTAA
>NW_027110898.1:1603625-1626799 GCF_000696795.3 Halyomorpha halys
TAAGTGCTGTAATAGTCGAAATCGACGTGCAGTTTCCTGTCTTTTCAGTCTGGTGTGAGGATTCCAGGTTAATCGTTTGTCCAAATGTAGTCCAAGGTAGCGAATCTGTTCGACAGGGGTAAGGGTAACATGGGATTTGTTGGAATTTATCTTAATCCTGCAATTACGACACCAATCTTCGAGGGCTGTGATATGGGATTGGATATTTTGGGATACAATTAATGGGTTATTATTAACAGCGAGTACACATGTGTCATCGGCATACGTGGTGAGGATAGTGTTAGGATTGGTTGGAATGTCAGCTGTATAAACGGTGTAGAGGATGGGACCATGGATACTACCTTGAGGAACACCAGCGGACTGAATTATTAAATTTTAAATTCCTTTAAAAGTAGATGAATTTTACCTATGAATTTGACTTTATCACCTTTGTTGTAATGTTTACGCCTTTAGGTTTATGGACCAGTTAATGAATATTTGTAAAATTTAAAGGAAATAATAAGAACAAAAATCTACAAAAGTGAATAAAAAATAAAGTAAATATAAACGAATTGAAAATAATCTTAAATGAGTAAACAAGAAATATAATCAACAAAGGATAAAGATAGAAATCGTAGTTTGTGGTGTGCGTAGCTTTATCTTTAATACTCAAATTATACTGTTGTGCCAGTGTACCAAGCTATACTAAATACAGTTGTACCAGTGTACCAAGCTATACTAAATACAGTTGTACCAGTGTACCGAGCTATACTAAATACAGTTGTACCAGTGTACCGAGCTATACTAAATACAGTTGTACCAGTGTACCGAGCTATACTAAATACAGTTGTACCAGTGTACCTAGCTATACTAAATACAATTGGACCAGTATAAAACAGGTCTGGCATCAATTCATAACATTCCATCCATTAGTTTCTCTTATGCATGCGCCTACTTATTATCCTTGTATGTACTACTTATCCGAAATATTATGAAGCATCTATATTTCGAAAAAGGTTCATAGGACTTAACAAAAAGTTGGGAATTAGTGTAAAAATGTTCTAGTATAAATTATACTTAATTCCATCCGCCAGGTCCTACACATGCGAAAAAGTGATTCTTTGGCCACGTCTTAATTTTAAAATCAATTCGTCTTAGATTTTATTTACTAACGAAAAATTATTAACCTTGAAATAAAAGTGATTATGTACCCAATTGGAATGAAAATCATTAGAAAGAGGAGTGGAAGAGTCTTTAATAAAATAAAATTGTTAAATCTAACAACATTGAAATAGTAACTAAAATTGGAAAACTGAATGAAAACTAACCCTTCTCACCTTTGGGTGCCTTACATACCTTACCTTTAAAACATCCACTTATATGTATTCACTCATATCACAGAGAGTATTTATTGGTCAATAAATGACGTGTCTTCTCCAAAATCTCTCAAAATCATGACACCAAAAATAACAGAAGATCCTTCCCAACAATCCGTGGTTCTTTCCCAAAACTCACAATTAGGTCCGGTCTTATCTTACCTTACAACAATTATTTGAAACAAGTAGAGAAGTATTTGATATATAAAATACATAAATCGAGCAACATTAAAAAAGTGGCTAAAATTGGAATTGGAAATTTATTGTGCAATGCAATTTTTTCTTCTTGCAAACCAAGATACTATAAAAAAAATATAGATATAGTGAAGCTATATTGGCCTATTTACCTGACCGACTTTTTTCTTTTGTTTTTTAAATTTATTTATTAAAATTACAGCTGTATAAGAAAAAAAACATAAAATGTAATAAATGTTTCAGAAGATATGATAATCTTGGGAAGAAACCACCCAATGGTGGTACTTCAATTATTGCTTTTAACTAGAAAAGCTCGTGGCCATCTTCTTTTGAGACGCTTTGGAGGATTATTTGAGATTGTTAAGGATGAGAGATTGGGTGGATAAGGATTTTGAAATGAAAAGTATATCTAATTCGGGCCAAATATCCAACGAATGGGATGTTAACGTCTTTATGGATGAGTTTATATGTGACGTAATAAGGAGTATTAAGCATTTGACGGAGGATTTTGGATTGTAAGGCTTGGATACGGGATAAATTGGATTGAGCTCAATTCTGTATGTCAAAGTAGGTCTGATTATCATAGTTTATTTGTTGTTGTAAATAGGAGGTTTAGAGCGTTTGTCAAGGTGTTGTAGTAATTAGAATTTACGAGCAATTTCTTGTCGTTTCTTGTCTAGTATGCGGATTGCAATTAAGTCTCTTGTCAAGATGGAGACCTAAGTAGCGAATCTGTTCAACAGGCTTTAGTGGGATATTAAAAAAAGATAGATAAGGGCAGTGAAGGTCGTCTCATGAAATGTTTTTAATTTGATTAAATGAAAAGCATTAAATGAAAGTGAAATTTCATCATAATTTTTCAGGGATAAGAAAAAACCGTTTTACCTTAGACCAAATTAATTTAAAGTGCCTTCGCTAAGATTTAATAATTTATTCACTACCTTTTTCATTTATAGTAGCAGTCAGAAAAAATTAAAAATTTTAAATTCATAACCTTTTTAGAGGGAACCCTTCAATATTCCGCTTTATTGTTATGTCTAATAAAAAAAGATATTTTCTTATTTGAATATAACATTACAGATATCCAGTTTAAAGTTTCGACCTCTCTTTGATTACATTCACATCAAATGTACCCATAAATTACAAAACTATAAGGTCACCGAATACGACCCGCGGACCATGTCCGGATCTAGGCCAATGTCGACCCCAAACTCTGCCTTTCACAGTTTATTATGATTAAATTATTTTATGATTAAATTGGAAAATATAAGGGACATTTGCTGAAGTTGTTACAGTACATTAAATTACTGTTATATCTATTATTTATTATTATTCCTAAAAAAATCTAACTATAAGCATGTATTAAAAAGACCAACATCGACGAATATTTCTATGAATATAGCGTTTAATTCTAATCATGATTTGTCCTGTTTTACCTTAATTCTTAATAAGTACTGTCGGACTTTATTACTCTATTACAAAATTTGCAGCCTTATGGGATATTCATTTTTCTTTATAAAACTGATGTAAAGGGTTTGCATTATAGTCAGGAATAAATAATGCTTTACATATACACTAGCAAAATCTAATCATAATTAAGTTGGAAGGAAAATAATTGATATGATCATTTCTGTTGAAGATTTGTTGTACCTATTTTTTACTTTTACTGAAGCTATACATGGAATATACCGTAGGGGAAGTTATTGCGATCTTGCGGAATTTCTAATTTGAGTTTTCGCTGGAAGTACATGTTTTGAGGTCACATGAGTTCAAAAAAATCAAGTTTCGCAAAATGGTCGGTATGAACAGTCAAACAAAAACAAAAAATCCTACTAAACTGAAATTAAATGTTCAGAGTGGGCATATGCTTGGGAAGTGACTGCAAAATTCTTGGTAAAATCGAACGATCAAAAGTTCCTCTTTATAGAATCAATTTTTTTTTTTTGGGGCGTTTTTTTGATAATTGCTCAAACGATTTTCATTAAACTCGGCATGTCAATATAAGATCTTTAATACTAGCTAGGGCTTATCTTCATAGAAATAGTCTGGTATGTCGTATTTGAAGAATTGAAAAAAACAAATCTTCTAAATTACATTTAGTTTTGTTCATTTGACAAAAATAAACATTTATCATTGTTAGTAATTGTTAGCAATAGGTAAATACAAAATATTGAATAATTTTATGTATAAGAAAAGGATAAAAAAAGAAACAAAATGGCGCATATTTCCAGATTGTAATACGGCTTCGTTATTTCTTGTAAACTGTTCTATTCTTGGCAAGAATAAAATTTATATTCGTTATTCCCAGCTCGAGAAATAAATTAAAATAGAGACAACATTTTCGAACATTTTTAAACATTTTCGCCTTTCGTAGTTTTTAGATTTGTTCTAAAATCGCAAAATTAGCGATAGCTTCAACGCGAGCCTAAAATTCTGCACACAACTAGGGGACTTGAGTTGTGTGGCAAGTGGAAGTTGCGTTATGCGGACACAACAAAAGATTTTTTTTGTGGTTGATATTGACATTTTCTATACATTTTTTTATTTGTATGTGTTGCTCGTGCATTTTAGCTGAAATTTTACGAATGAAGATTGATTTTTCTCTAGGTTACGAAAAAGTGTTGAAGATCCCTATCTCCCTGCAGGTTAATTTACGACTACAGCTGATGAATTGCACCTTATTTCCTGGTCAAATTCATATTCCTTACTAAAGTGGTTGTCTTCAAGAAGAGTTGCTAAGAGCGACCGACAGTGGAGGGGGCTGGCCGGCGGGCAGTCTGCTATGGACAACACGCGATGACGCACCGCAGGTCCCCGACGACCAATGGCTTCAACAACGGAGCCGCCGACGAAAAACTTATGGTTAGCTATTTTTCTCCATTTCAATAATCATTTAATAGATTTTATTAAGTTGTAATATTAACTAATTCTTAAATTAACACTAAATTCATGTTTTTCAATAGTTAGCAGATATAACCATCAAGAAATCAAAATATAAATTTATCATGCACCTTGATTTAGATTATGCACATTATTTTTAATATGCTATATTGTAGAAAAAATGATCAAATAAGAATTTGAATGAAATATTTAAATTCAAGATCCAGAGTGTTATATACTGCCTTTTACACTTGCAATTTACGTAGCAATAATTCATACTATAATACGTAATAATACATATAAATTATTACAATATATATTTACCTGTCATATATTTTTATTATTTAAACATTGAATATCAGGGTGGTTTCCGGATCTCAACATTCATATGGGGTACCGGTGTCCCAGTAAACAACCCGAAAATTATCATTAATCTTTTGTTTCTAGCCATGTAATAACTTGCTAATATCACAGGTTCTTAGTTGGGACTACAACAAAACCAACAAACATGGTAATTTTTGTCGGAATTCCTTGGTATTTGTTATTTATTTGCATCGACACTTAATAAATACTATAAAATTCACATGTTTTTAAATAAGCAACATATTTCTAAAATAATACAAATTTAATTATGTTTAAGAAACTCACATTTAGGCAGCCAACATAAATTTCAATAGATGCAGGTTCGTTTTCGGAGTCCCCAACAATTAACTTGGAAATTAGTTATTTATGATAATGTAGTATATTTTATCGAACTATTTACAAAAAATACTAAAAAAAAAAAGGTTGACCCAACTCTCAAAACTGCAGTATTTGGTTCGACATCGCCATTACAACTTTCACAGGGCCTTAGGAAGCCAGGGATCTGGAATACGCAACAATTGAAGTACTGTAACCTGGAAAATAGCTATTTATAATGTCAATATCATATTTTCACTATTGGAAAAATGTTGGTCCGACTCAGACGTTTGAGATCTTTGCACAGGAGTGTTGTTGCTCTCGACGTCATCGTACTATTTATTTTATTATACATCTATAGTTAGACTAATTGATAAATTTAAATGAATTGTGTAAGTATTGTTTCCGTTTTTATTTTTAATGCATATTAAAATAAACGAATAATTTGATATTTTAGATTAGAGATGAACTGTCAATCGTGAAGGAACGGTATATTTCAAATAAGACCTAGCAATATTTCGTTTTCTGGGTCTAAGCTAATTTGGAGGTGTAACTGAAGGAGATTCCACTTTGAACTCCTTTTTATTTATTTTTGTCATATCACGTCATGTCCCACAATACGTTTTAAAATAAATACTACATCTACATTGAGTATGCGCTGGAATTTATTTATCTTTTTAATGGTTTTGCTTCTCATTTCGACATTATGTCAAATCTTCGCTTATGTGGGACATAACTTTGAATCATTATTCAATGATAAAGAGAATAAAAATAAAATTATTTATTTTTAGTTTAAAAATTATTTATAATTATCGTTACCCAACTTCAAAGTGGAACCTAAAGTATTACTAATGAGTATGAAGTAAATTCTAATGAGTTTTTCATGACGATGGTTATAGAAGATAACAGATAAACGAGCATGATCATACCCCACTTCTTATCCCTTGAAGAACCTTTCGAACCGTAAAGTGATTTCAATGATTCTTCGTTTAAATACTTTCATCAGTACCGCCGTTGTATCACATTGTTCAGCCCACCGGTCCATGTTCCTGGCTAGTCTTCTCATTTCCGGGATGGTGCATCCTCTTGCTGCTCTTAGTTTTCCAATGTACGCAGAGTACATGAACCTGGGTCTGCCTCGAGGTCGTCTTCCTTCAGGCCTTGCTTCTAAACACCATCTGGTATCGTCCATTCTACAGACGTGTCCTTACTACTTCAGTTGCTGGTCTTGCAGGTTTCGCGCACTGATTTCACACCCAGATCCTTTCATTTCTAACACAGTCTCTCCTGTTCTTACCAACTATTCTTCGGAGGAATCTTATTTCTGCTGACGATCTCCTTTTACACACCTTCCATATCTCATCCATAAGGAGGACAAACAGTAGTGGGCTTAGGCTATCTCCCTATTTTACTCCCTTATAAAAGTAGAAAGGGCGCGATGTCTGACCATTAAGTCTTACAATACCCTTTAGGTCTTGGTGAACTGATTTGATTCCCCTTACGGAATTTGCTAGCACTCTTCTTGTTATCAAGCATCTCTGTCAAGGGAAGCATAATGTTCAATGATCGTTTAGTGAGGGTAATGATGCTGACACCCATATAAATATGTTAATATATTTTATGGATTTAAATAAGAAATTTATGCAACTTTGAATGAGGAACAAAGCAGTTGAAATTCAATTTTTTTCGAATCAAAGAATGTCCGATCAGCAAGGCTTAGGAAAAAAATAATTTCAAGTACAGTAACCTAATACAACCCATTTTATCTTTAGTAAAAGTAAAAGTAGCTGTTGCCCACGACTTCGTTTACTTAGTTTTCAGTTTAAGTCAAGTTAAGTGTATTCAGTTTCAGTAGCCATTTTAATGCCACTTCAATATTAATTTGAAAGCCATTGAAGGAAAAACTATAATAATTCCGTTTCTCATACGTCTCAAAATTTTGCGTTTTTACGTAGAGATTCGGATTTATTTTCGTAGGAGTAGTAACTTTTATGATTTTCGCAAAAATACGTTCAAAGGATGTTGATTTCTAGTTCGGAAAAAAGTTTTGAGTTTTCCCAAAATTAACTATAAATTCACTAACTAGTGATTTGTCTATATGAAGTGTTATTTTAAAAAAAAAGTATATCTTGGAAATTATTGAACGTAAATAACTCTTTTGGGCTCATATTCTTATAAAAAGTACATTTCTTTAAATGATTTTCAATTAGATGTTTAATGTTGTAGTTAGGTTTAAAGATATGGAACTCTGAATGATTTTATTTTTTTTAACGGTTTGCATCAGCCATCATTTTTTAATACCCCTAAGTATGGTTGGCAGACTCATCAATTGGAGTATTAACTGTAGGACTATTAGTAACTATAATTTTTATTAAACTAATCAATAACTGAGGTGAAAGAACTGCCTTCTTTCACTTCTTGGTTTTTGAAATAAAAACCCATCATTGCTTGCCCTGTTATAACTAAGAAAGCTTTCCAGCCTTCATTTTGCTGTGTCTGCTAACCCGTTGAACAGTTACACGTTTTGGGTTAGTATGTAGAAATATGAGTAGACTAATAAGGTTGGGATGAATTCTTTACACTATACTAATAGAATCTTACTTAAAACATTCTTAATCTGAGGTTAGGTATATTACAAATCAAATAAATTATTTTAAAACATTATATCTTAGTTCTGATTTGACCTTCATACGAAGAATATGGAATTTTTAGTTAATGATGGCATAATTATGAATTAGACAATTAGGGGTAGTAAAGGAGTATGTTAGGTCCTGAAGATCGGTTAGAATCTGAAAAGTCGATGTAAGAAATATCAGAATGAAAACATAATTCACATCTAATTAACGGAAAATAAGAATTCTACCAAAAGTGTTCAGATAATAATAACAAAATATTGAATTAATGGTAGCTTATTCTGATTTTAGGATGGAAATCTAAATCCTATAAATTTATCAAATAATTGTCGGTATAAAATTATAAACATTAGTCAAGGGCGCTCAGAAGTTAGAGTGCTTTACGGGTATGTGTAGATTTCAGTTGGTACACGATCAAAATAATCATATCTTCAATTATCGTAATTATATAGTTTGAAATAAATATTCATCTTCAAAAAGTTAAAATAATTTTTCATTTAGGTATATTCAGCAAATAAAAAAATAAACATAAAACAAAGTAGTATAAATAAGATTTAAAGTATACGATTAAACGATAATATATCATTATTAAGTATTGATTAATTTATTGATGACCAAAATTTCGAACAATTTTTGTATAAATTTATTATTTATTTGTTTTCTTTTTCTTATTTTTAAAATTTATTTTTCAATTTCACTTCCATCATTGACTTGTTTCTGTGAAGTTCTAAATTATAAATTCCTTCTTTTTATAATCGTACATATAAAGCCATTGAATTTCAACTTCATTTGTATTTTTTAATGTATAACGTAAAAATTATTATTCATAAAAATATTTTTTTTAAAAATACGGAAACTAATTTCAATTTTTCATCGTGGTGTTACCTAATATGTTGTACTTATAAGAATAGAAGTAGATGTTAAAACTATAACAGTTCATTATGCAATATTTTACTAATTCATTTACCAATAAATTTAGCCTACAAATTTATTTTTATTGTTTATTATTTTTATAACTTTTTTTTTCTTAAGTTCATTTACACTAATCACTTAATCTATAGCCATAAAGTTCGAAATAATTAACTGTATTTATAAAATAATTTAGTTCCAATTTTGTATATACTTCATTTGTAATATAAAAATTATTATTCAATAAAAAAACTTACATAAAAACTAATTTTAATTAATTATTAAGGTGCGTAATGATCAGTCTTTAATTAAACAACACATACTCTTTCCCAACACTTTCATAAAGCGAAAATAAAATAACAAGCACATATTTGTTGGTACCAATACGGTTGATAGCTATATTGCGGAATGAGAGGAGATTAGAAATGAGCTTTGTGCCAGATCTTCCGTGACCTGGAGATCGTGCTGTGGAAGAGGCTCTGTTGGCTATTGGTGTGCCATCAGTCAAAACCAAACATTAATATTTAAATATTTTGGTTTTATTTCCCTCATTCTCTCCATGGCGCGTGGGGCTCACGTAAGGTTTAGTCTGTAAAACAAGACTAACACATCATTCTACTCTCTCTTACAAACTTTCGCCATGGTACCCTTTTTGGCCTACAAAAATATCTCAGTACCCTTGTTAAAAAAAGAAAAAAAATAGCGGCACCCTTGTTCACTTAAATAAATATAAAAATATTGCCAGAATTATCCTTGAGAGTGGTTGAGTATGTAGGAAAATGAAAAAAAAAATCAGGCAAAAAAGTAAATGCTGTAATGCTCTGTGTACTTTAATTTAATTAATAGTTAATTGTGCTTAATTAACTTGCCACTTTAATTTTATTTATTTTTTGTAATATTTTGAGAAATATTAATCGCTTCCAGCACTCCTAGTGTACGCTTGGGACACCCTAGGTTGCCGCGGAATCTACCTTACTGAACAGCATTTGCTTTATAAGACAGGGTCGTTAATTTCGCTGGGCAACACCCAATCCAAAGGACCCGATTATTAGTTCTCAAGGTTTCTCCCCCTTAGTCCTCACTGTTTATATTTCTATAATATAATTATATTATTTTCTGTATTTCAATAATACAAATAAGATATAAAATTTTAAAATATAAAAATCAACATATGGTAAGTACTTGAACCATTATAACAGTCATGATTTTCAGAAAAGAAACCAAATCATAAAAAGTTATAAAATATTTGAAAAATCAGCAAGGCTGTGATGGACTTATCTCGCCCCGACATTCGTGATGTGGTAGCGTGATCGTATAAGTTCTAGCCTTGGAGCATATCACGATTAATGCTCACAACTAAACCAACAGAATTTTTTATTTAGCGTAATTATAATTTATATGTGTAAAATTATAATTATTTTTAATATACTTTTCTATTTAGCTGCCTTGTTAACGCTAGTAGTTCTTATTTATTAAAAGCAAAAACAATACTGACAAACGACAACCATATTGTCTGATTAATATGGGTCATTCATTTTGGCGGTATGTCAACCACAGTGGTTTTGAACCACTTTTATTCTACAAAACGATTATCAAAAAATTGTTTCATTTCACGTATCTATTGGCCAAATCCACTAATTCAAAAAGCTACTTGTAATAAAAACAGAAAAACAAATTCACAGTCTCTACTACCCTATACATAATCTGAGCATAAACGAAGTAAGGGACCAGTAATCACGTTGCTCAAATAAATCTAATCAATGTTTGCTTTTGCTTTGAAAATTATATCATTATGTCTTATTTGTAAATATATTAAAAAAAAAAAATTAAAATGTTGTACGGAACGTACTGAATTATCAGTAGTTAGTTAATTTATTTTGAGAAATCTATATCTCAGAAACTATATGACGTACAGGTGTATATTAGCACTCAAATTAAAGCTAATTTAATGAGCTATAAAGTAGTTTATGACGTTTGTTTTCGTGGGAGAAGTAGTTTTCCTGAAATTTGCTAAAATAGATTGATTTATAGTTGTTCGGACAAACTTTCATTTGCCAAATTTATATTTATATGTGAATATCATAAAAATTACTATCCTTGTGAAGGTAAGTTTCATGAACTACAGTAAGTTAAATTTCCTTTATTTTGAGTATTGGCAAACATATGTACGTCTTCTAGGTCTAGAGATATATTTTTTCAAAAATCCAATATTTTATACGAACAACTAGAAATTAACATATTGTCAATCTATTTTGTCAAATATCATTAAAACAACTACTCCTACGAAGATAAACATTATTAACTATTTTATAGCAAATTTAATTAGCTTTAATTTGAGCGCAGACAGGCATGTGTACGTCCTATGGTTTCTGAGATAAAGTGTTTCATAAGTCAAACGTATTACCCCAACAACTAAATTAATTTATTTTTGCAAATATCATGAAAACTACTATTCCTAAGTAGATAAAGGTCATAAACTACTTTATAGTACATTAAGCTAGCTTTAACTTAATTGCTAATAGACATCTGTACGTCACATAGTTCCGGAGATATATATTTCTCAAAATAAATTAACTAACTACTGATATTTCAGTACATTTTTATAAAATGTTGGTTTTTAAAAGGCTATATATCGAGAACTATTGGTCATAAATAGCTCTATTAGGGCTAATATTTAAGCAAATTTATTCTTCTTTAAATAATGTTCTTTTAGATTTTCTAGTGTTGCTGATAGTTTTTAAGATATAGAGCTCCGAATGAAAAATTGCGGTTTTTTTAAGGTTTTGCCGCCATGTTTTAAAGTTGACTCAAATTAATTTTTTTTTTTTTTTATGACCTAGAAAAAATAAACATAAACAAATTAATTATATACAAATAAGAAATGGATGTATATATGCAGGCAAATATGGATCTTGGTTTGCCAGAGTGGCATTATAAGATAAGTTGCCGGGTCCGCTGAAGCGGTGAAGCTAGTTTAATGAGCTATAAAGTAGTTTATGACGTTTGTTTTCGTGAGAGAAGTAGTTTTCCTAAAATTTGCTAAAATAAACTGATTTATAGTTGTTTGGACAAAAACCTCCAGGTACTTGGCACTTGGCAGACTCATCAATTTCGACTAGCAATTATACATAGTTTTTATTGAAGTAATCAAAAATTGGGGTGAGATAACTGCCTTTTTTTCTTCCCGGGTCTTGTACTATCAGTACCAACTCTCTCCTCCAGCTCTATGCATATGTATACGACAATGAGTTGCTAAATTTATTTCAGATTTGCTTTACAATCTTAAATAAATGAAGTTAAATAATAGTTTGTTAAAATTTGAATATCTAATTACATTTGTTTTAAATGATCAATATTTATTAATTACAAATAAATATATTTTTTGTTATTAGGATAAAATCAAAAGTGCAATTTGTCAAGTTACCCATTGGATAGGTTGGCTAACAGTGTAAATCTTGTATGACATCGCCAATCGATGGTGACGTTAATGACGGAAAATGCTCTTTATTCGACACGAACCTAAGTGGACTTCAGCAACATACATGTTTTGTCATTAGGAGAAAATTTTACTCTCATTTTATCAATCGAAAGAATATTTAGTTTATAAATTCACATTTTTTACTTAATTTAAACTATATTTATGGAAACCGTAGTATCTCATCGAATGTTTGTCCAATAATTTCATTTTTTTTTTTATTTATTAATATTTACAACTGTATAAAAATACAACAAGTAAATTTGATCATAATGACATAATGATAATAATATGATACATCATGTAGAGAAACTACAGTAGTAGAACTCTAAAAACATTTTACAATATAAGGTCACGAGGCCATCTTCTTTTTATCCTCGGAGGATTGCCAGGAATGGAAGAGGAAGCAAGGTTAGAAACTAGTGGGTTTGGGTGGTTAGGGAGTTTATAATGGAAAGGGTGATATCGGGTTCGGGCTAGATCGGTTACATAAGGAACATTTAGATCTTTATGGGTGGTTTTATTAGTAACAAAATAAGGAGCATTGAGGATTTTACGAAAGATTTTGGATTGTAAGAATTGGATACGAGGGGAATTCGAAGGTTTAGTGGAGCCCCAAAGCTCAACTCCATATGTCCAGATAGGCCTTATTATTGTCATATAGATCAGTCTTTTGTAATGAGTTGGAAGTTTAGACTGTTTGTCTAGTAAGTGCTGTAATAGTCGGAATCTGCGTGCAGTTTCCTGTCTTTTCAGTCTTGTGGGAGGATTCCAGGTTAGTCGTTTGTCAAGGTGTAGTAATTTCAATGTTGGCTGAAAAAAGTTGGATAGTTGTTTTTTTTCGTTTTTTTTTCTTTTATTTTACAGTCCGTTTAAACTTATTCAATTTAAAATTTATGTGGTAAATCTTCCTGTAAAATTATAGTTCCAATAGTTTATTTATTTTTTTCTCTATTCTACTTTAAAATAGTCACGTAAATTAACCCGTCTAACTAGAGAACTATACCTCTCCTGGAAGATTATAATATTCTTTTTCAAGATAATTGAATACTCTAACAAAAAACTGACATTACCTTAGTCTCATAAATATTATCTAAGATTTAAAATTACGTATAACCTAATTTTATTGTTTTTAATTGTCTTTAGTGCTGTTTTCATTGGTCTTTAAATTCCTAACAAAATAAAAATAAATTATTATTAGCAAATATATAGCTTATTGTAATTTGTATCCATGGTTTAGAAGTTTTTTCGAAGTATTTGACTAGGTTTCATTAAAGTTATGTCCACTTTGATCAAACAAACATTGGATTCAGGCTGTTTTACTTATAACTCTCACAGTAAAATTACTGTATAATAAAAAAAAATAAGCTGTACTTTGTAAGGACATACTATAACTAGACCAATGGTTGTGCAAGAAGATAATTTGCTTAGAATTTCGATCTATTACTAGATGTTTTCCCAATTAATGGTATTTATTAGTCAATAATTTTTTGATTTCTTATTAGTTTTGTAAACAATTGTATGGTCTTTCAATTGTACATGTTGTGGGGTTGTTACTAGTACCCATAATTTTCGATAATTAAAAAAAAGTGAACATTCTTCCATGAGAACTTCCCCTGACGAATACTTCAGAAATAAACAGTACAAAGTCCAATACGTTGAATCTTTTCTAATAGTGGTTAAATTTGTCAAGAATTTATGTTAGTTTTTAAAGCATTAAAGTATGGTCTTAATTAGTTGTTGGTACGTATAATTTTTTATAAAATGTATACATTTTTTTTTCATTTTTTAATGGCTCAAGTCCTCTATTGAGGACTAATTTCTTGAAAGTTCAATTCCGGCGAATAATTTGGAAATTAATTTCTTTTCTTTTTCTTTAATAGTAATTTTAATCACTTTTATTTAACTCCATTTCACTACTAACAAAAGAATGATGTCTGAAGTACAGATGAAATAAAAAACAAATTATAGTATTATTGTAGGAAGCTACAGGATAGTAATGTTTAACAGATAATAATAATAATAAGAGAATCTGCGAAATACAGTATCAATCTAGCAATATATTCTGGGATTATATAGTTTATGTTTAAAAAAAAATATATTTGAAATCAATTATTCTGGTATAAAAAGTGGCTTTATGATGTTATTAAATTTTTTTTTTCCTTTATTCCATGTCAATTATTAATTCTAAAGCCTTCACGGTTCAATATGTTTTATGTTTGAACTCATGGAGTGCGTGATTGTTATATGCTAATGATTTTTATAAGATTGCAATTCCAGCGCTGAATACTAAGAAGATTCTTACAATGCTACACTTCATGAGTTTATTGTGATTATAATGCTAAATTCTTCAAGATTTGAGCATTTCAAGGTATCTGTGGCTTAGCATTAAACCTATAATAACCTGAGTGAGTTCTCCTATAGCGGTAAAATATATGCTTCAATCTATTCAATAAATAAAAGTTATTAAAGTGGGCATTGGTTAGTTGAAAACGAAAACGAAAACTTACAACTCTCAATTATAATTTAGATTGCGAATAAGAACCAAAGCTATTAGTCCCGTTTGTGAAGTAATGTTTGTGCGTTTGGATAATTATTTATTGCAAACAGCTTAAACCATTTCACAATACTACAATATTGGGACGGTTGAACTTTACAAAACCGCAATTTTCCTGACTGTATAATCATAATTTAATAAAATAAAAAAAAATATTTTAAAAAATAAAGAGGTAATATTACTTAATTGTATAACTATTTATGAAATTTAAACTGAAAATATGTCAACACAATTCAGGATTGTCCAACCTTTCTAAACGCATGCCGCAAAGAAGGGTTCTCCATTTCAGACGTGCCACAACAGTATTCCACTCTTCCCTTCCCTTTTTCATCTTCATAATAACTATTTCTGAAGGAATAAAGCAACTTTGGTACTTACATGAAACAAGCCGATTATAAATTTTCCTTTCATTCTAGAAAGAGAATTAGATTTTTTTTTAATGACAATATTACAATTCTGAATCCCGAATCCGATACATGATGATTTACTGTTAGTAAGAAAATTTCAATCTTACCTGAAGTCATGGAGAACATGTACTACACACAAAAAGTTTTGATTCATGTTCCAACCCATCGAAAACGGCATTTGCTCCTGAAAATTCTCAAAAAATGTGTATAAAAATGCCTATAGGTCTATGGGGTGATTAGCAGGATAAACCAGTTACAAAAGGTATCTTTACCGAAGCCAAATTTACACTGTCAATCTGTTTCATATTTTCTCAACTGGAATTGACAATTAAAATTATTACAAACATTATTTTCTGGAAGTTTCAATAATTTAATGACTAATGGAAAAGTGGAATACTTTGACCAGTACAAGTTATTCTCTTGAGATACGGTTTGTCTGATAACGCTGCATCTGGTCCAACCATATTGGAACATTACCTAGAGGCTTTGATAGAATGAAACTCATCAGGATTCACAATTATTTACTAAAAACCCCAAAATAAAGGCTTTTACGCCAGCATATAGTAGTTATATGTAAAGGTGTGTCCTTTATAGTCTATTTATTATTATTAATCATTATGATATTATTAATTTAAAAAAATATTCATCTTGTTCCTAGCAAGAACATCTCTTTTTAGTGGCAATTCATGTCAACTACGTTTCATTAACAGTGTCACACACTCAGAATTGCCTTTTCACAGTTTTAATTCTCTTTCTTTTATAAATAATAGTTAAAGTAATAAAAGTCGTAAGTTATTTTTTCAACCTGACGGAAACAGCTATATGGTATACTGTATATTATACTATAAAATTATCATACATTGGATTTATGCGTTTTATTGAATACTGCGAAAACTCCGTTGAGTTTTCCATTTCCACAGCTTGAGGATGTAATGTGGTATCGCTCAATAATTTTTGATAACATCCCTGACTCTATTCATTGAACATTGTTTTGCTTTCATCGACATAATTATGTTAGATATTCAATCATATTTATTGCATTTCCGTTATCAGAATTTTGATAATTACCTTGTATTTTTTTTTTTACAACCTTATTTGTAGTGATAATAAGGTATTTGCGTTACTGTTATATCGAGATTCGATATAACATAGAATATTAAAGGCACCTGCGGGTTCCTTCATGATGGAAATGAATTCAGGACGATCGCAACCCTTTCTCTAAAAACATGGCATCATTGGCACGAACGGGTAGGAAAGAAAGTTTCAAGGAAACAAATAAATATGAAATAAGTATCACAATAAGAAATTTAATCATATAACATAATTCAAAAGGAGTATTGGGTATTTGATTGTGTGACTTTAATAATTATAACTATTTTTTAATTTTCAATCAGTAAATAATTTGTGTTCATCGAGTACCACGATGTGGTAAGCTGGGGATTCAGAATTGGCTCAATTGACTGACAAGAAGGTTTTAATTTTTTCTAATATTGTCATTAAAAAAATAATATTCTCTTTCTGGAATGAAAAGATAATTCATAATCGGCTTGTTTGGTGTAAGTACCGTTATTCCTACAGAAATAATTATTATGAAAGTGACAAAGGAAATGAAGCGAAGAGTGGCATATAATTGTGGCACGCCGGAATATGGAGAACCCTTGTTTGCGGCATGGGTTATAAAAGATCGGACAATCCTGGTTTGTGTTGACATATTTTCAGTTTAAAAATTAACAAATAGATACGAACTGACGTTTGTTGTCTTAAATAAAAGAGATAAAGTTAACTCTATACTGAAGATCAAGGATTTTTTTTTTCAAGTTTGAAGGGTCCAGCTCAAATGATTAAAACTGAAAATCAAAGCAATGAGAATTTCCGAATTCTAAATTATTGAATTAAATTATGCTAATAAGATTGAAAAAGTAGATTTTCCAAATTGTAATGTTGGCAATGGGGACGAAAAGCAGGCGGGTTGGATTCCAACAACAGAGAAACTGAAAACGCTACTTGATAAATTTCCTCACATAATAATACATATACTCTAAAATCTCCTTGTTTTGCATTATACAATTATTGTTGTTAATTATATTGTTACTATTAGAATAATCATAAATCTTTTTATAAATGAAAAAAAAAATTATCTGGAGGATCGGAGAATAATTGAGATTTGTAAAAAAAATCAAGAAAACCATATCCATAATGCTATGTATACAATTTAATCATTATTTTAGAATTAAAACCAGGGTTAGCTTAAAAAATCATCATATAATTTAAAAGTTCCTAATGCACTATTGATTACATTCGTTCAACAAAAATAATTTATAGTTTAGTGCAACCTCCATACAAATAAGGAAGGCCAGACTTATAAAATGGCTTACATATATAAATATTGATATTCACAAGAATAATTAATTAAAAACCATTTATATGAATTAACGCTTTATAGGATAAAGTTATTGAGCAATGCTAAACAATTTTTTTAAGTGTATACTTATTATTTTAGATGTTAAATATTAAGTTATATTGCTTTTGTGGAAGAAAAAAGATTTTGTTAGGAAATAATAGGCCAACACTGATTATTAAATAGCTGCAGGGACCATCCATTTTAATCATTACTTTTTAATGATCCATTTTCTAATTACTTCTATCTATGTATGTGATGCAATTTTACGAAATTTAGTATTCGAGTTTAATATAGTTTTGAGATCCCGGAGTCCAAATAGCCAAGTTTTGAGAAATGGCTTGCGCGTGTGTGCGACTTAAATTGCGTATATTTCTGGGATTTTTCTGAAATGTTTTCGTTAAAATCAACCAACCGTAAGAACCACTTTAGACAATTGGTTTTAAACGTTTTTAGTATTTTATCAAAAACGGCTTGAATGATTTCGATAAAACTAAGTAAGTTTATAAACAATGAAGTGGCGCTTAATATTTAATAGGACTTAGGAAGTAGTCTGCAGTGGTTAGATGCGAATTTTTCGTAAAATTTTCCTCTACTTTAAAGTACATTAATGTTTGCTTATTTAAAATAAATAGCTATTTTCAATCATTAGCAACAATTTAATACCAAATTTCAAAGAATTTAATAAATAATTAAAGAAGAAAAAAGTAAAAACATAAAGTAGTCCAATCTGAAATAGCCGAGACCACCCGAACTCTTCCGATCATATTTATACCAACAAGGCTTCGGTATCTTTTATCAAAGTTGATATTTGATATTTTCACCACGAGAATCTCCAACATAAGAGTTTCTATAGGAGTAAAGCTATGAAATGCGTGCATCGCGCCACATTTTTTTATTAATTTTGCTTTAAAACATGACATACCAGCGGAATGGATGTAACTTCTTATCTTATCTTTTATGTTTTATTAATCTACTTTTATTTACCGTCTGATCTTATAATAAATTCATGAGTACATTGTTGTAAAAATAGCCGTCCTTTGTAGAACTTGTAGGCTGGTATATATTCCAATTCCTCAACGTGCATCCCTTCAACCATTGAGGATACAAAAGCTCCAGCTAAGCCTATTAGTAGACATATATAGATGAACACAGCGGGACTAAAGGACTAATTACTAGAGGACTTGAAGGGCAGCCTTGGAGCGCGCCCTTTTGAGGGCCGCCTCCCACCCCCCTCCCTCGGTGTTATTTAGAAAGGTTAGGGAAGGGCCTTGGTCACGCCAACTTCCATGACGTTCAGGAGTCACCTGTTTGGTTCTTGTCCGAAAATAACGCCTCTACGTCCATACATCAGTAAAATCCACACGTTTCTGACACTTTTATAGTCGAAATACTCAATATTGAATTGATTAAGCTACATAATTTGATTCATGAGGAACATGATAAATGCTCATGGAAACAACGACATAAACGTGAAATAACTGTCAACTATAACTCAATCAACTACATTAATCTCCTACAGTATTTTAACGGGAAAAAGTAATTTTTTTTAAACTTTTAATCTAAAGTCACACAGTTGATTATCGTAATTATCAGACATCTTTGGAATAGACAATTTATAACAAAGAGGAAGAATAATACCCTACATTACCTCTCCCCAGACTTCGTATTAGTCCAGTTATTCACGAAAGAGACCTCTCATCCAGCTCAATTTTTACTGGTGCTTTCGAGCATCATTCGAGTCTGGCACCCAGGACTGCTATACAAGATCCGTGAATTCCTACTTTACTATATACTTCATCATTACCCATTCTTATTTTTCAAACAGATTACTTAAAGTAAATCACCATAGCGCTTACTCAACCCTCTTTACTCAGTCTGCTGGTGTGCCTCAGAGTAATATTCTTGGTCCTATCCTTTATACAGCTCACATCCCAACCCATCCTAACAATATCCTCACTACCTATACCGATGACACATGTCTATTATCAGTGAATAATGAGCCTTCCATTTTATACCCAACCCTCCAATCCCACATCACTTGAAGAATAGTGTCAAAACTGGAGGATAAAAATAAATCCCACGAAATCACGTTTACCCTCCGTCGTTAACTCATGACTTCCTGTCCCACAGTATCGTTTAATCCACATTAGAACAGATCTGTTACCCAGGACTACATCTGGACAAAGAACTAACATAGAATATTCAAAAATACTGAAAATATCGGTAATTGGTTGTCGATTCCGATTATTACAACACTTACTAAACTAATTACAAAACAATAATTAATATGACTATAATAAGACCTATCTGGACTTACGGAGTTGAGATTTGGGGCTCCACTAAACCATCGAATTCCTTTCGTATCCAATCTTTACAGTCTAAAATCCTTCACAAAATCCTTAATGTTTTTTCTTTGTCACAAACCAAGTCATTTATCAGGACCTCAATGTTGCTGGTTTGGCCTGAACCAGATACCAATTCTTCCTAGATAAACCTCCCCACCACCCAAACCCACTTTTTTCTAGTCTGGTTTCACCTTCATTACCCGTATCATCCTCCTAGGCATCTGAAAAAGAGATGGGCTCGAGATCATCTTCTAGAAATGTTATTGGAGTTCTATCAATGGGTAGAATCTCCACATGTCTGTATCAAGCCATTGTATAACTAAGATCAAATTTATTGGTTGTATATATTATACAATTGTAAATAACAAATAAAAGTTTACCGTATAAAACTTCAAGAATTAATTGAATTGTGAAGCCCGCCAGCCTGCTGCTATGAACTAACTTATGACTTATGAGTCTATCCAGTTTACCTTAATCGGATACTTTAGTTCTGTTTTCTACAATAGCAATCTTTATATGTAATAAATGAAGGTTCTGGCTATAATTCAATGAATAATATTAAAATATATTTTTAGGAACAATAATATAAGCTATATAATTGTAATTATTAAATTATATAAACAAAAACAATTATTTTTTTATGATCTATGTCAGTTGTAATAACAACGCTTATATATTGACTACTTTATAACACTCTATAAATATCTAAAAAATAAATGTTTCTTTTTAATTATATTTTATATAACTCTATTCTATCTTCTAGAAAAATGTGGAATAAATTTATACATATGTTATTAGTATGTTTAATTAATAATAGTTTATTTAATATATATTTAAATAAACTATTATTTGCTCTCAATTTCTTTTCGGAGTTTTCGTAATTAATTTCAACCGTAATTTTTTATTGTAATTGTATACGTCTATTGTTTAATAAACACATTATATCAATTAAAAGAAATAAGAAATTAAATAATCTATTTACTGCCCATAAAATGAAAAAAATAGAATGACATGCTTTATCATGGATTGCTGCTAAATCACCATGACATTTTTTAATATTATTCAATAGTTTTAATGATTTTCATGATCTAACCTATTATTGTAAGTTAAATGGTACAATGATAATACGCCCAATATTTCGACCTATCATTACTTTGCAGGCAGATTATAGATTTTATTAACGCTTTAGCGACGTTTGTCATACTTTCCTAAACTATCGGACAGTTCTAAATTCAACTATTACTATGTCAAAACCTAAATATCCTTGAAAGCATCGAAACTACCAAAGCGCCATTACTATTCAATACATTGGGGATAAATAGTTATTCAATTCAAGAAAAGACGATCGAAATAGTTCTGCCTGATGGACTGCCGTTTAGCTCATAAACAGAATCAATGGAGTTGAAAAGAGGCTTTTGTTGATCAAATAATTTCGTGTGATGGTGCAGGCTATTGTTTGATAAATGTAGCTTTATCTTTTTTATTAGTCTTAAAATGGTAAATGGTGCGAAATGTTGAGGACAGATAATGCTCCAAATTTGTGATTTTGGTAAATTGAAACCCGTGCCTTCACAAATAATAAGAAACTTTAGACATGATATCGAGTTTGCTTATATGTATCATCACTTTTTCAAAACTATCTGTACGTTTTAAAACATATTTAACCTGCATTATAAAAAGAACAGTTTGAGACTCTTGCTTAAAAACAATTATTTTTTTATTTTTCTTAATAATTGAAGTAGATGATATTCTGCATTTCTGTGATTTACTTTAATATAAATACGATTCTATTCGAAAATGTCCTAATGATATCAAGTATAATTCTTTTATGAACGTAAACTGATTGTATTTTAACTAAAGAATATTTCTTGATGGTTATTCCTAATAAAAACTGACAGAAAAATACTCACAATCATTAAAATAGACCTTCAATGGTCTCATATGACCAATTATTCAAAGATCAGCAACATCGCATTCAAAATGTCTATTACTCAATAAAAAGATTAATTAATAATTATGAAAATATCATCAATCATCAAACCACTATCCTGTTTTCCTTAGTAATAATTGTTTTATTTATATATTTTTTCAAAACCTCTTTTCATTACTTTCAGTTACATATCTATATATGAAATATATATCTAGTGAAGTTATTTGCGATCCTACAAAAAGTCAAATGTGAATTTTCAACGCAAGTACACGTTTTGATATCTTCTGAGTCCAAATAATCTAGTATTTCAAAATGATCTGAGTGCCTTTGTGTGAACACGCTAACCCTATAAAGACAAGTTATACTACACAGAAATTACAAATTTAAGGCGGATATATGGCTGAGACGTGGTAACAAGGAGTACCACTTTATATAAGAGGTGAAGATAGTTGTGGGTGTGCTCAGAGGAGATCACAAATAAGTTTAAAAACTTATTTATCAGTGCCAATGAGTCGGCCATTATTTCTAGCCTTCATCAGGGCTAAGAAAAAAAAGCAAGATAACAATTGCTTGTACTTAGCCCTGATGAAGGCTAGAAATTCTGGCATTAATAAATAATTTTTTTAAACTTATTTGTGTAATTCTCTCACCACATCCCAACCATCTTTGTATCATAGATTTTTCGATATTCCCTAAAAAACCGATTTTTATTAAACCCTTTTGAATCAATGGGTAATTATGCGGTATTTAATACTAGATAGAGCAAAAGAGGTCCAGAGGAGATTGGCACTCGGTTGGAAAAAGTTTTCGTCCCTTAGACATATAATGAAGGGAAAAATAAGTATTGACCTTAAAAGGCAGGTCTTCGATAGTTGCATTAGCCCAGTGGTCACTTATGGGTGCCAAGCGTGGTCACTTATGGATACCAAGCGTGGTCACTAACTATAGGATAGGAAATTACAGGTGTGGCAAAATAATATTGTGAACGTGAGGAAAAGAGATCGAATAAAAAATGCTTGGATCCAGAAAGAAACAGGACTCACACTGTCACACTGACGATGACAAGATTGAGCAAATGGAAATGGGCAGGGCACCTCCTTCGATGTGAAGATGACAGATGGTCACAAATTGCCACAGAATGGACTCCATCCGACCTTCAAAGAAGAAGAGGTCGTAAAACGAAAAGATGGAGCGATATGTTCAAGAGGATGCCAGGACCCCTCCGGTGTAGAGCTGCTAGGGACAGGGATGTTTGGAAGAAAAAGAACTCGCCTCCCAATAGGGCTGGTCACCCCGGGAAGTGCTGACTATTACTCCCGAAAGGAAAGGCCTATACTGGAAAGGATACAGAAAGATGGAGAGAAAAAAGAAGAAGAGAAAATTGGTTGAAGTTCATGTTTTGTCAACTA
>NW_027110898.1:1633379-1645620 GCF_000696795.3 Halyomorpha halys
CCAGATAGGTCTTACAATAGTAATATAGATCAGTCTTTTGTAATGGATTGGAAACGTTTGTCTAGTAAATGTTGTAATAGTCGGAATCTACGAGCAGTTTCCTGTCTTTTCAGTCTTGTATGAGGATTCCCGTCAGTCGTCAGTCGTTTGTCCAGATTTAGTCCTAAATAACGGATCTGTTCAACAGGAATAAGTGGGGTATTATTAAAAGATACTGTGGGGCAAGACGAAGGTTTACGACGTAGGGTAAATGTGATTTGGTGGGATTTATTGGACTTTATTTTAATCCTCCAGTTTTGGCACCATTTTCAAGGGTGGTGATGTGGGATTGGGATACAATGGAAGGATCATTATTCACTGACAATAGGCATGTGTCATCGGCATACGTGATGAGAATACTGTTAGAATGGGTTGGGATGTCAGCTGTAAAAACTATATAAAGGATAGGACCAAGGATACTACCCTGAGGTACACCAGCAGACTGAGGAAATAGGGCTGTTGTGATTTCCTTGAAATAACCTGTCTGAGAGATAAGAACGGATAATGAGGTAATATATAGGGGGTAGGAGAGTTTAATACTAAAATGCTATTATTACCAAACGAAAAGAGAAAACGTCTTAAAAATATTTAAATGCACTAACTGCATTTACTGAATAAACAAAAAAATGCCTTCAAAAATTTTTTTTTCAGCCATCAATTCATCAGAGTTGGCCAAAAATTAATTAAAATTACCGTAATTTGGAATTGCATAAATAGAATTATAATTATAAGTGATGTAATGAATACTTTAAATTGGATAAACTGATCTACTGAACATGAATATAAATTGTCGCAACACAATACGTACTGACTACCCCGATATCATATAAATATTCACAAATGTCTTTAAATTGTTATAGGTATTGTTGATCCAAAGAAATAACGTAAAATCTGAGTCTCCATAGCAACTTAATTCACTATTTTTATGGCGGAAATTTTATTCTTAAACATATTCATTTTTGCCGACGTAGATAAACAAACTCTAACATAGTTATCCTAGCAGACTCAGCATGTTAATTAAAATTATTAAAAGCAATCGACTGAAACTAAATTATATCATACGGAACTTTAGAAATAATACATAATATAATAACCAGGACCAAAAGCGAAAAATATTAATTGATACCATCTCACATAGGTTTGTCTGGAAACAAGGCTGCTGGCAGATTGAAGTAAGTTGATAAATGCCGAGTCTTTTAATATTCTTGAAGGAAGAAGCGATGAAGGAATGGCAAGATCTCAATGATTGGTGATTTCAAATAAAAGGAAGAGAGTACGAAGTCCAGCTAGCTATAAGACTTGTACCTTGGTTTCTCCCGAACCTAGGACTCGTCCAAAAAGTTACAGTAACAATACTAAGACTACAAACTAATCACAGATGCATAAAAAATCAAAAGAGACAGAAATTCTGAATTGTACAGAGATCTAGAGGATTTTCACTCCACATTTTGTTCAAATGCGAAAAGAATAGAAAGCAATGTAAAGAAGAATTGCAAGTAAAACAAGAAGAATAGGCTTCATTGTTGGAAGGATTATAGATGGAAATGTGTTAGAATATTTTTACAAAAATTCGAAGTAGAATTTAATAAAGTGATATAATTTATATTTTACACATAGGACAAACTTAAGAGGTAAACCTTGTACTAATTAAAACGTAATCTGAATTTCGACTATATGAGATTTGTTAGAAAATCTTGAGGGTCATTTATGTAATAAAAATAAACAACACAGTTGATTAAACAGCCAATAAAAAAAAATCAACTCACCAAACGAAAGAACAATCAGATTTTGAACATTTCAATGGAAATTGTTTGTTTCAAATCTAGTCCAGCTAGGTGACATTAAACCCATAGAAAGATTTGTCAGTACGCTAAAGAGTTTTTTATTTTATTTTATTATTTTTTTCTTTTTTATGAGAGTCTTTTTTTATTTTTTTTTATTTTTATTTTTTTTTTTTTAATTTTACTATGTATGAGATCATTCATCACTATTACATATTGCCCACAACTGTGTGGCAGATTGTAATATCTATCAATAAATAAATCTATCAATAAGTACGCTAAAAATTTTTAGACGATTCGAAAACAAAGAAACCTTTATTCATAAGAGTGTACAGGTTTCAGCTAAAATAGAACCTACTGGATTCATGTAACTATTAAAATCAAAATTTAATTGATTAAATGTTGAAGTAAATTATATAATTTACTGCTTCAACCTATTTTATATTTGCAACTCTACATATATTGTCTAATTTTTAATTTAAAAATCGACTGCAAAATTAAGTACAGTGTAACCTCATTGATCCGAACTTTGGTGCTCCGAATACTCTGAAGTAATACAAACCAGCATAAAACTAAATTTTCATTGAAATTTCAGCAAGCAATAACAATTTTGTTTTCAAATAAAAGTGCACATGTTTAAAGGACATTTTTAACTTCCCGATTTATAGATAAGTTATTGTAATCACCTGAAAATCGAATATGAACATTTTTACAGTTTTGATATGGGGTAATCTAATTCCTATAAAAGTGTTCATATATCTTGTTGGTATTAGAAATATATAATATCTATTATAAAAATCATTTAATTCTGTAAAACTAATTTAATTAATTGTAGAAATATGTATAATACAACTTTTTTTTTATCACGTTTTAAATAAATCCATACAAAGAATATTTTTTCTTATACTTTTTTCACTTATAACTTGATGATGAACACTCGTATAGTTTTAACGAATTAAATTATCACTTAGCATTACTGGGATGTAGGAGAAAACATTTTTTAAATTTTTAAAACTTCAATCTGTGACATTTTTAATAAAATATGTAAAAAATAAATAAATAAATAAAAATAATATTACATTAATATTGTTGAATTTTTTTACACTATTTTTCCTAATACTTTTTTACCAAACACCCACCTGAAGCAGCTAGTTCGGATCACCGAGGTAACATTGCATACTGTTTTTTTGGTAAAGAGTGTTTTAAGCCCCATTAAACAGATTCTTCAATAAATTAAAGTACGCAAAAGATGCAACTAGACTTTATGAAACCAACATAGATAATTTAAATTGTTTCCTTGTATTTTTAAAAAATTAATTCATGGAGAATAATAATGAGAAATGCAATTTTACCAATAGGACCCATGAATGAAGAAGTACTGGAAGTGCATAACTACAAATATAAATACACAATGCAATATCGAACCAGACAAATAAATACACAGACTCCTCGTTTTGCATGATCTCTCTCATAAAGTAATGTTATTTTCCGATCCCGTAGATCACAACTTTCACTTAGGATTCCCGTTCGAACCGGATGACTCTGTTTTCTCATTTTTATCCATTAGTTATTAATAAAATTCTTTAATATTTTGTATTTATCAATGTGTTTATTATTTTTTATTAATATTTTAATTATTTTTTTTTAAATAAACAAAATTAAAAATATTTTAGAGGAAGATCTTTTTATGTTTCGTCATTTAGGCCATTTAAGACTATTTGATGTGAATAAAATCTTGATGATATTAAAGAACATTTCATTATGCAATATGTCCAGTTTAAACAAATTAGTTTTAGCCATTTTCAATGAAATCGAAAAATTGTGAAAATCGATTCTATATAAAGCCACTTTCGATAATTCGATTTTATCGATAAAGTTACCGTCACATCCCTGGCTTGCATATAACCGCCTTAAATGTGAAATTTCAGTTTTGTACGATTTTTCGTTTTAGAGAAGGGCTGCTAAATTTATACACCAGTTTGTGCGACTTTGATATTTGCACCTCAAAAGTGTAGTTCCGTCGAAAATTCCAATTCGAACTTTAGCTCTATCGCAACACTTCACCTTAATATATATTTCATATTCCGATTGATAACATGAAGTGATACAAATGATTTTATAAGGTCACTAATTATGAACTTTATCCATTCTAATTTATTTTTTTACTTTTAAAAACTTCATTTTTGATTTTAAAAACAATAAAATCATAATTTAAATTTTCAGTACAAAATTGACAATTTGGCTTATTGTGAACTATCAATAAAAATAAACTAAATCTGCCTATTCAGGAACGAAGCCCATGTTCCCGGAAATACTAACGATTTAGAAATGGCTATCGACTGACTGCTGTGTCACTCCTAATCGCCTACAAATTACCTCTAAAATCGATCAGTTATCAGAACCACTTCATCTTATTTTTTATTTTATTTAGTTTAATTGAATTTCAGTATTGTCATCATTATAATTTTATCCTCTAAAAGTTAGATGAACTCAGATTGTTTCCTGACCTTTCGAATTTTGAACAAATTTATAATTTCGACTGAATGGAATTCTTCCAATGTTTTTAATTCACTTCCAATATTTTAAGACTTTCATTTTAAAAAAGTAAATAAAGAGAAAGTGGCCCTGGAAAGATAAGAATTCAGTATATAATAAATAAGAAAACAATGATAAGAATGGATTTATAATAAAGATCAACCACATAGATGTTGTTAATACATTAAGTTTATTCTATTAAAGTATGTTCTACATTGTTAGGATACAACTAATTTCAGGTTTGGACCAGAGTTGAATAGGAGTGAAATGGAGAAAGATAAATGAGGATTTGTTTTGATTTTTCTGGAACATAATCGTTCATTCTAGGAGGTAGTCTGTTATTTCTGTTTTGTTTATTGTCTATTTATATTTAGTGCTAATTATGTCCTTGTGCTAATTAGATTGAATTAATATGAATTTAAATTTTTTGTTTATCGCCTGATTCTTACATTACTTTCACTCACCTATTTTTAGAATACTTACGAAGGGAAAGAATTGCAATCGTGCAAAATTTCGAATTCGAGTTTTCGACGGAGATACACTTTTTGAAGTACCTAGAGTCCAAAAGTTACTAGCCATTTTTAACTGAATCGTAGAACATAAACATTCTGAAATTAGCTCAAACGACAGAAACTTTAATTTACTGAAAAAATATGTCGTATGGTTGTATATCACAAAATAAGAAATAATTATGAAAATTATTAACCTTTTGGGAAAATGGTTAACGCATAGTGAGTTGTACATTGAAAACTAAATAAAAACAATTAGAAAAATAAATTGATTTTTTTCGAGCTAGTGATTTTCTAGTTATTTAGTAATAATTAAAAAAAACACGCTAATTTCGTTTAAACTCCGGAATATCGTTGTAATTTCTACAAAAACAAACTTTATAAATTATGAATGAAAATAGAAAGAAAAAATTAAAAGAAAAAGAACTGATCGATAATGTAAGCGGTTAAGACTCGCCTATTTGAAATTCAGATTGAAAACTTAATTGAGAACCCAAGATTCCAATTGTAAATTTTAACAACACCTACCAACATTGTGGTTGTGTGTGCGATTCATTGGTCACGCAACAAGAAATATATGTGTATCGATCTGTATTTATGAGTTCACATGAGGTTATTATGTCATTTGTCGGGAGCGATATTTCATTTTTTGATTAGATTATTTTTTTTAGAAAAATGTTTTGTTTTATGAATGAGATGTTTTCCTAATATTGGTGATTTTTTAACTGGTTATGAACAAATTTATCAGCGCTAGCTATGAACATATCATGAAATATGATTTATAACAATTTTAACAAACAACAATCTTATTAATAAAATATCATACCTTAAATACAATTTTATATCCATATAAATTTTTGAAAACTTCTTGCAGGCTATTCAGGCCCATATCAATACAAAAAGCTTTTTAAAATTGGTATGAATGTAAAATCATATTTAAGTTATGGTATTTTATTAATAAGGTTGTTATTTGTGAAAAAACATATGTATAATAAAACCTGTTTTATGATCGATTGTTCTTGAGGATGACCGAATTGGCCGAAACGTTGGACTTATAAAGAAATATAGATTGTTTTTAGACATAAATGAGATAAAATTTATTTTATTTAAACAATAACATCCAGTCTCAAGAATGTTTAAAGATTATATGAAAAGTTAAATAAAAAAAAAAATGAAATAATCCTATCAGTCCTAAGAGACAGAATGAATGTTCCTCCATATCTCGTTAAACATATCAGTGGTTGGTGTATTTGGCCATAATTAATGAAACCTGTAATAGTAGTCCGATGGCTTCCATTGTATGCTACAGTTCCTATAATAAATTCCATCTAATGCATCTGTACATTTACACATACAGTAAACGTGTGGAAAGTGTATGAATGGATATGAGGAGAAGATGAATAGAGTGCGGTCAGCAAAAATACAGAAATAAAAAAATATATATTTATTTGTGTCGAATTTCAGGCCATCAGCAAAAATTCCGTTAAAAATGACTTTTAACTTGCCTTAAATTGTAATTTATGAACTAAATACATTTTAAGCAGGTAGGTTCTGTAATACCTATGAGATGAATGAAATTTAATTTTAATAAACGCACTAACTTTCTAAAAACATTTTAAAAAACAGCACTGATAAATTGGTTACTATTTAGTTAATTACTGAAATTTACAACCGTATAAAAAGAATATAATAAGTAGACGCGATAAATCTTTCAAATCATTTCTTTTAATTAGGAGATCCCGTGTCTATATTCTTTTCTGATCAACCTCCGAGACGTCTAAAATGAACATGACCACGGGATCTTCTAATTTAAAGCAATTATTGAAGTACCGCCAATAAGTGGTTTCTTACCAAGATTATCGTGTGTTCTGAAACATTTGTGACATTTATTATTTGTTTTATATGGTTAGAAATTTCAATAAATAAATTAAAAAAATAAGATGTACTGAGTTTCGTTCAAGTACGGAACGCATCCGACAACTGCAGCTAGGTCTAGAACTAGTGGAGAAACTTTTAAAAATAATTGTAATTTACATTAATTTAAATCATAAATAACAAGGTTCACTAATTGATCGCACAGTGAAAATATAAGGCAGTTTTGCACTTTTTCTCTGATGATTTTTTGAACGTTACCATCTTCCTCTGTCATTATCTTCCTAATTATAGCATGTTTCCAGAAAGAAACCAGGTATCTTATAAGTTCACTGTTTTTTTCTTTGGTCCCAAAAATCTAGGAAGGAGCATCGGCTCACCTCTGCTCCTCTCTGCCTACGCCTATGCAAAAGAATGGAGTAGGTCCTCTATTGGATTTTATCAGAATCACATCTTACCAGTCCTGGCGTCTTATCGCCATTTCACTCGTAGCCATTTCACTTGTCCATCCCGTATATTAGTATAGTGAATTATATATACAGTATAGTATCCTAGATAGTAAACGAAATGGTAAAGACCATAAAAATCGCATCAGACACAAGATATGTGTCTCTTCCACAAGGGCTAGCAAGTCTCTGAATATGTCGCGGTAAATATTCCAACGCAGCTGTACAGTGGCGGCGTCTTCGGCGTATTGTGGCGCACGCTGCTAAGGAGCTGGCGGGAGCATGTAAAACTAAGACTTCTACTCCAGAATTTACATAATGCATAAAAAAAAAAAAAAAAAAAAAAAAAATCAAAAATCAGATTGTAAATCTGACAGTGTCAAATCTGTTTGGGCTCATTTTTATAATGAGTGAATTTTGATCATATCGCTTTAGCTATTTTATTATCGGATACAAGTATCTCATGTAGAACTTTGAGAACATATGAAAAAATAAAATAAAAATGTTTTTTAAAAAAACTTGGATTAAACCAGTCATAAAATATCCGACCCCTGAAGTGATGAATGGAGTGCGTATAAAGTATGAAGGGAATCTGTATTGTGTATTAATAATGGGCACACTTCATGAACTGTAGTACGGTATAAAATAATATATCAAACTTTTGAAGCAATGTCAGGAATCAAAGCAATTACTTATTAATCGGACCCTTGGTGCCTGTGTTACTCTTAAT
Source organism: Halyomorpha halys (assembly GCF_000696795.3). NCBI lineage: Eukaryota > Metazoa > Arthropoda > Insecta > Hemiptera > Pentatomidae > Halyomorpha > Halyomorpha halys. The sequence continues at coordinate 1,641,292 of NW_027110898.1, forward strand.
TTTAGTAATTTTCTGAAGCTGTTTTATCACTTCATTTCGTGCCAACTTATAAATACCGTTTGATCAATATCGCGTAGGTCATATTTCTTCTGTTCGGTTAATTTTTTCATTGATTCACTTTATGGTTTATTTTCTAGCTTTGCTATTAAAACTGTTGTATTTATTTTATTTGTTTTCAACTATAAACTATTTTTGTTGGATTGATTAAACTTGGATTTTTTTTTACTGAAAGCTATTGATTATTGTATATCGTGGCCTATAATCAATTTTTGTTTACCATTAAAATATTTAAGAACTAAGAATTGATAGCGGACCGAAATTAATTTTTTTGAGGGGAAAACAGTGATTTAAAGTGTTGTTAAACCATTCTCAATTAATAGTGAGTAAGCTGCATGTAAAGTTGGACTAACATTAAGCTGCTATAAATTGTTTCACTAACAAAACATATATTTTTTATGTTATTGAAATTTATGCATTCGGTTGTAAATGATGGTAGCAGACAAATAGAAAAAATTTACAATATTAAAAGTTTGTTAATTAACAATATGTCAGTTACTCAAGATGTCAGTTACTATGCTAATACTAACATTATTCTCTTTAAAATTTAACTTTTAAATCATCAATAGCCGAGATCCCAACGATCCTAATACTACCTTCGAGGATGACACATGTGTGCCCGCAGTTATTAATAACCCTTTAATTGCATTCCAAATTCTCCAATCCCATATCACAACCTTCATATTGAAATTGAAGGATTAAAATAAATTCCAACAAATTCTATCAAATCACCCTTACCCTTTTTCGTAAACCTACCCTACAGTAACCTTTAATAATGTTGCTCTTAAGCCTGTAGAACAGATTCGCTACCTTTGACTACATTTGGGCAAACAACTAGCTTGAAATCCTCACACAAGACTAAAAAGACAGGAAACTGAACGTCGATTCCGACTATTACAGCACTTACTATACAAATGATCTAAACTTATTACTAAACTAATAATAAAAGACTCATTTATATGACTTTAATAAGGCCTACCTGGACTTACGGAGTTGAGCTATGGGGCTCCACTAAACCTTCATATTACAATCCAAAATCATTTGTACAATTTACAATACTCCTTATTTTGTCACAATTCAAGTCATTCACTCAATTCCATATGTTGCCGATTTAGCCAGAACCCGATATCAATCTTTCCATTATAAACTCCATTATAAAAAACCAAACCCACTAGTTTCTATTCCTGATAATCCCATGAGGCGCCTGAAAGGAAGATGGCCTCAAGATCCTCTAAAGTAGAATGTTATTTGAGTGCTACTAAGGGGTAGTTTCTCTACATGCCTGTATCAAGCTATGATCTTTCATAAAATTTACTATATATATTTTTATGTAAATACGTTTTTTTTTAAATTTTAAATTTTTAAAAAATCGTCCATGAATTTAAATACTGATATGCCTAGCAGAACACAAAGAATTCAATGAAGAGAATTTTTTTATTTTTGATATTCATCATATCATAAGCATTTGTTTGTAATAACCACAGCTCGGAGTGAGGAAAATAAATAATTATAATAATTTTATTACAGATGAATTAATGTTTAAATAAAATATTGATTCATAATTAACTAGCTTACTATATTGAATATTAAATTGTGTAAACACTTTATACTACACTATATTAAAATATCTACTTTTGTATAATTTAGATTTAACATAGTCAGAAACAAAAAGGAGATAAAAAAATATTCCCTTGAGACCTGATAAGTATTATAGAATTAATAATAATATGAATTACGTATAATTGAAAAATCTGTAATCTATAAATTTTTAATAACGTTTATTATGTTTAATGACAGACTGGAATAGTCCCCTTACTCACTTATTGATACTTGTGCGTGACAGGTGTGACATTAAATATAGAATGTTGCGCAATAATGATAATATCAGATACTGACCTAAATACGAAAGCTTCCTAAGAACATTTCCCGTTGTGTCACGATCGTCCCCGAAGTTTAATAAAATATTTATCCTCAGGGGAACGGCCGATACATAATGTAAGAAGCTGGTGGCATGCTTAGCATACTTTTCTTTGTGCCTGCTAGGAATCGTACATGTATTCCTAGGAAATCCAATGTTAACTAAACAAAAGGCCAGGATGTTTATATTTGCCCTGTTTCAACATATCGTTATTGGAGAGTAGACTGAACTTATAAACAAATAAATTATTGAAATCATTTTAATCAAGTATATTTTTATTTTATTTTATTTTTATTCCAGATCGGCCTGGTGGGCCTTACATGGTTGATATAACTTATATTATATATATTTTTCACAGTTGATTATGAGGGGGTATAGTCATACAAATGACACTCCTAACTATATAAAATGTTCTTATTAAAAGAAAAAAAAACAATAATAAAATAAATAGGTAATAATAATGCTTCTTAATAAAAGAGGAAAGTAAAATTAATACCAAAAAATAATGATATTGGCATACTTAAGTAAAACAAATTATTGTCTTCTAATAGTAAAAAGAAACAAGTTAATATGAAAAAGGGAAGAGAGAAGAAAAGAGGAAAAAAAATGAATAATAATAATAAGTAAATAGAAGTAGTGTGACTATGAATTAATTTTAAAGGTATTAAAAATATATAAAAGAATGTCCTGCAGCAGTCTGGGCTTCAGTCTTCGGGTTGAGGTTGGGTTTCCCAGGTTGTAGGTCACTGATCCTTTAACTGTCGGCAACTAGGAGTGGAACTTCATGAACCGTTTTATATATAATCCTCTATTCACTCCATTTGTAATTCGCAATGCAATTGACTATTTCTTATGAACCCAGGAGCATTAACTGCGATTCTTAGGACTTTATTTTGAAAAGATCGTAGTTTTTTTCCTTTTCGTGAAGGATGCCGCTCCCCAGACTTCACAGCCGTACATCTGCAGTGGTCTGAGAATTGTTTTAAATATAAGAACAGTTGTTTCTGGTTTTAGTTTGGAATTTCTGTTTAGAATAGAATATAGCATTGCTAACCTAATCAAGTATAGTTTCTTATAATTTCTGTTTTTTAATGTATACGGAAATTTACTTTATATTATTTTTTTCAGAACCTTATCTTCTTCATTTTATTTTTTTATGTATACCTTAAGTATCTGTTTCTCCAGTATTTTTTTTCTAAAATACTTTGTTTTGTTAATTGGAGATTAAAATTTAACTAAATTCGTATAGAAAAAAAGATAAATTTCAACAAACCAAAAATAAAATCGATGTCATTTGTTTTGTAATGTTTATAGTTTTTTTTTTTTTTGTTTTACATTGAACTACAAATAATTTTAAATGCCTTTTAAAATATATAGAATAAATCAATAAATCTATAGGTGGTGGGGTTAGTTTTGTATATAAAGTCTCGCCTCAATACCTCATAGTACAAGAACCCGAGAGGAGAAAAAAAGCAGTTATCTCAACCCAATTTTGGATTACTTTAATGAAAACTATGTATAATTAATAGTCAAAATTCATGAGTCTGGCAAGTATAGGTAGGGGGAATAAAAAATGGCGGGTGTTTCAAAACGATAAAAAAAAAAATGAATTTTTCATTCGGAGCTCTATATCTTCAAAAGTAGCAACAATACAAGAAAGCCTAAGAAACACCATTTAAAGAGGAGTAAATTTGCAGAAATATTAGCCCTAATAGAGTTATTTACGTTATATAGTTCTCGAGATATCGCTTTTTAAAAAGCAACATTTCGTAAAAATGTTGTATGGAACGTATTAAAGATCAGTAGTTAGTGAATTTATTTTGAAAAATCTAAATCTCAGGGTATATATAATGTGTGAATATATGTATTTATACATGTGTGAATGTATAAATAATATGAAATCATTAATATTTGTTTGAAACATCATTCTCCTAAAGAATTTTTTCGTAACATGATGTCATCGAATTAGCTTCAATCAAAACACTTATCATAATTCGTCCTCAGTCTTTGAAGGCAGGCATCGTGATTATTCATTTTTGAATCCCTATTATGCTAAAGAGAATAGAATATAGCCAACACCAAAATTAGCTATTACCTACTCTATTCGCTTATGTTTTCAATGTCAAGGTATTTCGATTTTTGAATTCATTAATATAATAAATTTGTAACGAGTTTTAGTTCGATTAGAGTTTACTTAACATAACAAACAAGTACATAGACATAGACGTTAGTATTGATAAGGTGCGGTGCACCAATTACTTACTAGCCTACTTTCATTTAAAATTAATTCTCGCTAATTTTAGAACAGATATTATAGCAGAAAAACAAAAGTATAGAGAGGATTGAAGGGGGGG
>NW_027110898.1:1645905-1661636 GCF_000696795.3 Halyomorpha halys
GAGGGAGAGAGTGGGAGAGAGAGAGGGAGAGGGAGAGGGAGAGAATAGTGATGCTGGTCTGGAACGAAAAGGAAATTGTTAATTTTTTTACCTTTATTTTTTTCTTAAGAACAAGGGGGACAATGTTTTTTGTCTTTTAGTCTGTACTGAATTTTTATAGTTCTGCTTTTTTATTTTCGTTTTCATTAATTGTCTAATACCTTTTCGTTTTTCTTGTTAACACTTTTCACTGTACATATTATTTTTATTTTTTTAATTTACTTACTTCATTTTTATATCATATTTAGCCGTACATGTTTACTTTTATTTCTGTTATCTGTTCTCATACTTAGTGACATTATTTTAGTAGCTTATAACTCTGATAAAACCCAGCCAAGTGAGACAAAACGTTAGTTCTCAATAAATAGTTGAATTATTATTTTTATTTTATTTTTTTAGCGCACCTGGGCCATCTTCCTTTTATATATTGCGATCAGTATAAGGTCAGTCAACGATCTCCAAAAAACAAACCAAAAAACACCTTTTCAAACGTTGTTCGATTACGATACCATATTGATCCACTTCTTGTGATTGAATATTTAATATTTCCAAAGAATTGAAGAAAAAAAAAACCTAAATTTTTACAGGTTCTAGTGTATTAACAGTAATAATTAAAAAATATAATTTCGAGTGATTAAATTCAGTACTCGTATAGATGTATTCTAATCGATATTAGAGGACATTGGCTAGTGTTAGCTAACCAAATGTTTTCCTAACCTACCTATGGCCTACTTCCACTCTGGACATTTATTGATTGTTTAACCTGCGGTGGACAAGAAAAAACGATCCTGGGTTCTGACTTTCTAGAGCAAATTAAAAAAAGTAAAATATGGTTCTTTCTCCTCCTGGCTCTTTTATGCTCTTTTGATTTACGAGAGAGGCACCTACGTTAAACCGTTTAGTTATTACCTATGAACTTTTCCACTTCAAACTATACCCTGTTACACTATAAAAATGATAACATTAAAGCAGTACTCGATTATAGATGGTGTTCCATTTGGAAATATCATTGATTGAAGAGGAGATAACTTAGGAAAAATATAGTTTATTGCCACAAACCTCACCTTTCTTTCTCTGTTTCTTATCGATATATATTTTTTTAAGGGTCCAAGAAAACTTCATTTTGCCCTTTCTAATACAAATTTCACTACTCTAATTGATCATTTCTTAACTTTTATGGCCTTTTTCGGAATTCACATAGAATCTCCTTCAAGATAGCAACCAATTAATAGGAAAATATAACATCTTAGGTCATCCTAACGTTCAAAGAATCATTAACAAGAAAAAATTAATTATTTTTAAGAAATACCCCAAAAATTCACCCTAAAGACATGGTCTGCGTGGGCGACAAATCGTTTCCAAAAGGAGACTGTTTCAAATACCTCGGCTCAATAATAATATCAATCGATCTGAGATAGGTCAGCGTTTAACAAGCGTAAACAAAGCCTTCTTCTATATCTCAAGAATACTGAAATCCCGAAATGTCTCTAAACATTTGAAACTAAGGGTTTACAATGCCATGATAAAGTCAGGTCTAGTATACGGTTGACCTGGACTCAGACCTGGAACAGGTATCCTGGAAGGTAGAATCGAGAAATTTGAATGGTAAAGTCCTTACAATTTCAGGATTGATCTAGGATCAGAAGCCTTAACACATGAAGGAAGAAGAAGAACTAAAAGTGAAATGCTTGCACAGTCTGGTGAATAAGTATCTCACGAAAAGAAGACAAGGAGGTTAAAAATGGGCGGGATATGTGGCTCGAAGCAGTCCATCAGGACGCCTCAATGAATAACAATATAGTAGGCAAGACATAATGTGCGAAGCCAAAAACCAGATGGATAGACAGAATAAACAAATATGCAAAACAGCTGCATGCAGAAAACTGAAAAGCAGTAGCTGAAGATATGTAGGCGTGGAGAAGGCTGGTTTGGACGGCCAAAGATGTACGAAGTTTGTAGAGCCAACCGAAAAAAGAACTCTTATATGCGTAGGACCTACCACAATGAACTGCTTGCACAGTCTGGTGAATAAGTATCTCACAAAAAGAAGGCAAGGAGGTTAAAAATGGTCGGGACATGCGGCTCGAAGCAGTCCATCAGGACACCTCTGCACAACAATGAATCCAGGTATTTCACAAAAGCAGCTTCATTTTTTCAGTCCTCCAAGGATATACCAATCCTTCTGAACCTAGTTTAATTTCAATCAGAAATAGAAGGTATGAGATCAAAACACCTTAGAAACAATAATTCGAAATATTTATTTTTTTATCCAAGTTTGGCTGTACCGTTATTCTAAAAACCTAGGTACGGTATAGCATTTTAAAAATTTAAAAAACTGTTTCTAAAGTGATGGATTTAAGCAAGCACTGCAGCGAAGGATCCTAAGTGAATCATTTTCAGAAGTTCATACTGACAACCATTGCGAGTTTGATTTTATGTGTTAACATTCAACTGATAAAATCCTTCTTTAATTTAAAAGATTAGTCCAAGAGCCCAGAAAAAAAGTCAGTTATTTCATTATAATCTTTTAATTACTTTAATAAAAACTTTATATATATGGTTACTAATTTAACATTGATGAGTCTGCCAACCACGGTTAGGAAGAAAGAAATAGCGGCTTAGTTGTAATTTAGTTTTTTATTCTTTTGGCTTAGTTCAGTCTGTATGTATAGTATGAATGAATAATTGTAACAATAAACCTAATTGCTCTTTATTATGTTAGATTGTATTTGTATGCTTCTATAAAAATGTTATTAATTGTAAATTATGAAAATAATAAAACATGAGGCACACCCTTCATGTTTCATTGGTATAGTGAAAAATTTAATTTTGTGCATAAATTCTTGTATTTATATGTATATACAGAATATATACACATAAATATAAGTGATGCCAATAATATCGTACAATACAGGATATGTCCAAATAATTTTTAAAAATTTATTAACTAAATTGTGGTCTGGCTGTAAGGCAGTATAAATGATAATGGGTCTGAGCCAAGGCCTTCTCTTATAGTAGATCGAACCTAGTACCTTTCCGCATTTCCATACCGGAATATTCATCAGTCTGCATGCTTCAAGGTCCTTTTACTTTAGGATAAGGATGGGTTATCTGAATACCTCACTATTGATAATTTATTTGTTATTAATTCTATGACGATATTCTGTCATGCTTAAAAATAATAGTGATTGTCCACAACCATAAGATATCCCAAAATTGAAATGCCCCACAATTAATTTTGTTTTTCTCTCACTGCTATCTCACGACTAAGGCAAGGCAGAAAAAATATATAATCGCTTGAACATAGATCTCCTTACTTTCAGAGGGAGGGATTCATCAGGATCTCTCTCTTTCTGGGACTGAGCATTTAGATGCTTGTTATCTTTAATTTTCGATAATAAAGTTCAAAAAGACCTGAAAAACTGAAAATTATGTAGCAAACATGTATTACATGATATATCGCTGCTTTGTTTGAAAAGTGGCATATCTGACCAAAATAAATTTTTGGCCTCTTATGCCCTTGGCCTGACCTCAAATAAATTATTCAATATTACATTCTGTCATATTTAAAAAAAACTAAAATAAATATAAAATTAAAAATAATACTTTTTTTATCATATGAGCTACCATTTAGGCAATACAGAGATTACTGAATTATAAATAATTGCTGAACAGATTAATAAATTAATTTTTAATTTTTTTATTCCTTTTGATGATATAGTAATTATTGATATTAATAAATGAATCAATTACTGAATTAATTCTGAAATATTGATATTCTTGACTAGACTGCAATCAATATGGTCATAAATATTAACCTACTGGACTGAATAATCCAACAGATGTTCACTTCCGCTGATGGGCAAATGACCGTTCTGATAGTTGATGGATATGACCTTAATCACTATTGAAAGTTTGAATATTGGTACAATTTTTCAGGCTTAGACATCTAGTGATCACGAAAAAAATAATTATTAAGAAGAATTAGGAAGAAAAAAGTATTAAAAAATGAAAACAAATGATTAATTGTAGTAAATACATGGAAAGATAAATTAAAAAACAAACTGATTGTTTTTTTTCTATATGGTAGACGAAAAAACAACTGAAACACCTTATATGAAATAATAATATTTTTTATGATAATGGTTTTCCCGCATTATCATACTTCTTTGTAATGAAGCAATTTATTTATTTCATATACAATCATCTTACTTTTGAAACAATTTGTCAGATAATATATATGCACATATGAATCTTATCACACATATATGAGACTAAAAATTGCTAAGTAGAAGAGCTAACGTAAAATTTGGTTATAAGATCAACTTTTGGAATTGCTTTTATTTTATTTATTTTTTTTTTGAGTGAATAGAAAAACATAAGATTAAAATAAATCTTTTGATACTATAATATTTTCGAATTTTATAATAACCCAATAAATAAAACCACCCTTGCATTTTAATCTAATCTGACCAGAGTGGGAAGGTTGAGTTTTCTTATGTCTATTTTTAACATATATCGGTAAGCAAACTTATGATTTAAGCTTTAATAATTTGGGCCATAAATAAATTACAAATTAAAGGCTAAATAAATATTATGTGAACAGCGAATGAGGAAAGAGATAAAGGATAATCAAAACTCATGGTAAGTGTGTTGAGGTGTCACCTTAGCATTCTGGAAATTGCAGACTGGCGTAATCCCGGCCTTGGCGGATTAACTTTTATTTTTTAGTGGTCCCAAGTGGACGCCAAAACATACTTATCATGAGTTTTGATTACCATTTATCTCTTTCCCCATTCGCTTTAACATAATATTTATTTAGTCTGTAATAATTGTTGTTTATGCCCCAAATTTTTAAAGTTTAAATCATAAGTTTTTTTACTGATATAAGTTAACAATAGACATAAGACAGATGCTATTCACCACCTATAATGATTTCAGCTTCACAGATACTATCATTTTTGAGATAAATTGATAAATAAGTCAGTAAGTAAGTAGCATCTGTTTTTTTTATATGTTAAGATAAACATATATCGGTGTTTCATCGAGGGACAGATCCTAACTTACATATAAGAACACATTTATGAAAATTCGGAAGAATGGACAAGTTATTATATAATATTAATTGTAATATGTTGTAATAGAAAATATTGGTTTACTTCTAATACAATTTAATCATCCATCATCAGAGTAACAATATTGTTTTTTATTTTTTTTTTATATCAGATCGGCCTGTTGGGCCTTACATGGTTGATATAACTTATATTGTATATATATTTTCTAACAGTTGATAATGAGGGGATATAGTCATACAAATGACACCCCTAGAGAGAGAAATACTTTATTTATCTATGCTGCTTAAATACATCAGGTTGCTATCTCACACAGCATACTTATCAATCCGTAATCGGACATATATAAGTTACACATATATAAATTACACAATCAGAAAAAAAGGGATACAATAATAAGATATAATAAACAATTTTTTTCCCCTTCAGTTTCCTTTTACAATCAATTTCGGTCTGCACAACAAATACAAATGTTTCAATTCATTCCTATTTTTATTTCTCATTTCTGCTCCTCCAATTTCACCATTTCACAATTTTTTAATTCACCCGATCAACAAATTCGCTCTCCGGAATTCACCCTCCTAGATCCTCTTCAGTGACCCGCTAAACAAATTCAATATTAGACGGCACAATTTATAGAGCATATAAAATGTTCTTATTAAAACAAAAACAAAAATAAAATGAATAGATAAGAATAATGCTTCATAATAAAAGAGGAAAGTAAAATTAATAACAAAAAATAATGATATTGGTACACTTAAATAAAACAAACAATTGTCTTCTAATAGTAAAAAGAAAAAAGTTAATTTGAAAAAGGGTAGAGAGAAGAAAAGAGAAAAAATAATAAATAAATAAAAATAATAATAATAAGTAAATAGAGGTAGTGTGACTATGAATTAATTTTATATTTATTAAAAATTTATAAAAGAATGTCCTGCAGCAGTCTGGGCTTCAATCTTCGGGTTGAGGTTGGGTTTCCCAGGTTGTAGGTCACTGCTCCTTTAACTGTCAGCAACTGGGAGTGGAACTTCATGAACTGTTTTTTTTATATAATCCTCTATTGACTCCATTTGTAATTCGCGATGCAATTGAGAGTAACAATATAAATACAATAACATCTACTTAAGTTTTGTTGGTCCAGTAAATATCTCATATAATTACTTGACCAAAATATTTAAGGTCACTTGACCATAATTACTCGAAATGTGGCGTGTTGGTTTTTATCGAGACGCAATCCAAATAAACAATTTTTATGACGAAAACATAAGGCTGCGTGAGTCTTTAGTGACTCCTATTTGCATAAATTTGACTGCATTAGTAAATGTGTTATGATTCGAAGACTTATAACACTTCCGAGGTCAAGTATGTCTAGAACATGTAAAAATTGATAAATTAATATCGTTTTGTAGTATAGAGCACAAAATACTAAATCAAAACACCACAAATTATTTCATTATGGTAAACTATTTCTGCTAAGTACAGTTTAGTGAAAATAAAAAAGAAACAATAAACCAAAATTATTTGGTTGGTGGAAAATAGTCCGGGTGGCGGTCAATAAAAGTATCAAAATAGTAACAAAAAACTATTTATTGTTAACCAAAGTTTGCCCTACTTTGCAAGGCTTTGTTAGGGCTGATAAGAATGAAGTTCTCCAGTCAACTGAAACTGAACACTTGACAGCAGAACTCTTATCTTCCTCCAAGCCACTTCATACGGTCAACTATCTTCTTCCAAAATTATTGGACTTAAACTTATTTCATTTTATTTTTAGCGTTTGGTACGATGACTCCTAAAACACTTTATATGTCTCTATTTTTAGAAGTCCTCAAGATATGGATCAATTTGAAACCAAATGGTGGATTTAAAGTCAAATTTCGAGGATCATCTTGTACTCACCTTTAATTTTGGTGCCTTATCTAAAATAAATGGCCTTATCTTTAAATAAAAAAACCTTAATGGCAGCAGACAGACGGCTAACCAAGAACGGAGGAATTCATTTTATTCGATTATTTTATTCTAATTATTTCTTGGCCGATTTATTTATTTACAAAGATTTATTGCTTAAAAAATAAATAAATAAATCTATTTCACAATTTGTCGTGATTTTTAATCATTCTGAAAACATTAAAGCATTTTCTATATCTTTCTCTCACAGAAATGCGAGGAAAATAGGATCTTAGTGACGGAGCTCTAGTGTTAGCGCTTTTTCTTTTCTTTTTTTAAATTCATATTACCGAATTTGATATCAGACAGCTATCTCGGTTATATAGTGATAACAACAATTCCGATGACATGAACTCTTGTTTTGGTTAATTTTTTCAAAAGTTGTCTATTAAATTCGTGTGGTGTGTAATTTAAATCTTTATTGAAATTTTTATTATAAATTTAATGGTTTAATCTACACCTCTATCTATCTTTTCAATGTAAGGTTCTTTAGTATGGTATTTTTCTAGATTTGATTAGGTTTTGGTTATTATATCTAAGTACTTTATAGCAGTAAATAACATGCATAATAAAAAAAATAGAAATAAGTTCAATAAAACTCAATCTACACGAAACTCAGCTTTAGGGCTCTATAAACTGCACTAAATGGCACAAACCGGATCTAATTAAACAAATTAGAACAGAAGATATAAAATAAAACATTTGAAAAGATTTATTTATTTCAAACCAATATTTTACCCACATAAGGGCATTAAACCTTTTTTTTTAATTTTAAATTTATTTATTGCTCTTTACAACTGAATAAATATATATACATCAAGTAAATTTGCTGTAAGCGAGATATTATGATCATGATACAAACAAATGAAGAATCTACCCATTGATAGAACTAAAAAACATTTTTAGAGGAGAAGATCGCGAGGTCGTCTTCTTTTCAGACGCCTAGGAGGATTATAAGGTAATGAAGGAGAAGTCAGGTTAGAAACGAGTTGGTTTGGGTGGTTGGGAAGTTTATCTTGGAAGGATTGGTATCTGGTTCTGGCCAAATCGGCAACATTGAGGTCCTGATAAATGACTTGGTTTGTGACAAAGAAAAAAACATTAATGATTTTGTGAAGAATTTTAGACTTTAAAGATTGGATACGAAAGGAATTCGGTATTTAATCTAAACATAGGATAAAAGAGTAGACATTCAGCTTTTCAGCGGCTGTACTAACATAGACATTGGATAAAATACGGAGGACTTATGACCTATTATATGAACAATGGCCATCGTTCAAAAAAATGATTCTCCATATTAATCAAAGTAAATTTTTTTTCAATTTATTTGAAAAATGATAGTCAAGGTTTTCAGGTGACGCTGAAAATGAATACAATTTGTTTTCTCAGAAAACTTTTTTTTTATCGACTTTACTTAAACACTCATTATGTTTATTTATTTTCAATAGAATCTGTAAACAAATTTTTATTATTCTTCAGAAAGAGACAAATCGATAGTTATAGTTTGTTGGCTATATTACGAACAAATATTAATTTAAATATATTTGATTAACTTTAATGTCGCTGAGAACAGAATAGTAACTATAGTCTATCTTAACTTTATGTTTTCTTTCTTTATTCTAATATTATGGTTATGTCATTAGTTACATATATTTTCTCTCTCTAAATTTTATTTTTTATTTATTAATTTTTTTTCTATCCATAATTTTAATTTTTAAGTTATTTGTATGAAGTATGCCCTCAACTTAAATTGCCGGAACACACTTCATTTTTGGTTTGCTGGTTGGTTAAAGTGGACTGTATAAATGAAAAAATGAACATGGTTAAATGAGAAATAATTCTATTGTTTATGTTACAATGGTGTGGTGGGTGGCCGAAAGGAAACATTAAGATTAAATGGTTAGTAAAATTTTGAATACTGGGCTATGGAATTGTAGATATAAAATTGAGGTGGTTGATGATGATGGTCAAGTGGTGGTGCATGTTAATTATTGGTAGGTGGACTTACTCCATGGTTCTTTCCTCCCTCTGCATCTTTAAGCCCCTCTCCTCTCTACTGCAGGGAACAACTCCAAGAGTTTTACTCACTCATGGGGGATTCCTGATGTCAGAGACAAAGAAATGATGAACTCTTCTCAAGACAAGATGGCTTCACTCTCACTTTTTTCGCTTGCTTCACTTGCTACTACGCGTTGGAGGAGGTGAGATTTGGCTGCTGGCCACTTGGGGCGCTACTATATCTTGTAGGCTATTATACCATGATGTTTGATTGATGTTTGGTGCCCCCTCCACTTCAACCTTTCGGTTGCCGTAGGTTAACCGGAACATTATTAATAAACTAAAATATTCATATTCCTTTGCATTATATAACTTCAAATTTTATTTTATTTTCTTAATTTTATTATTACTTATTTATTCAATTAGCTATAAATACATTTTACTTTTCCACTTATTTCATCACTTTATTTTTATTAATTTCAATCTGTAAAATTATTTACTTTATGACATTCTGTTTGTATTTTATTTTTTGTATGCATTGGTTGTTATCTTGGTCTTTGTTTTTAGCCCTGGTGAAGACTAGAAATTCAGGCTGAAATATTGGCACTATTAAATAAGTTATTTCAAATTATTTGTGTTATATTCTGACAGCACCCCCTAACTATCTTCTCCTCATATATATTATCCACGGTCAGCTATCTCTTCATCATTATAACCATTGTTGTTCATCAATCGCTCCTGAAATTCTTTCCAAACAGATCTACAACGCCTCATTCATGTAAACAATATTTTGATTGAATATATCTATTCTTTCAAAATTAACATCAGTTTGATTTGTTCGAAAGGGATTTAAGAAAACTCTTTAAGCAATTCAATGCTAGTGGGAAAAATTCATAAAATGCCCTCCTATATAAGGCGCTCCCTTATTCATCCGGGCTCGTTTGCTTTACCCATCAAATTCCGAAATGGCATAAAATCGATGTATGAGTCACTCAGAATAATGGCAAGCGTTTACGAAAATCGATTCTACCAACTTACATATATTGCGGAATTAGCGCCCAGCGGTACATATGCATCGATGGAATCCTGACCTCGATAGTGGTGCTCCATCCAATAAATCACTTTACTGCCTTTAAAATTGTATTTAACATTTGTCGATTAATGTCTTCACACTTGACATTTTTAGTTAATTCGAGACTGTTATATCATTTGTGATATGACGATATTATTAATAAACATTTAGGGAAATCGAGTTTAATTAGGCTTAACGATAAGTAATAAAGAATGATAACAACAGTCCTTAGTTACTTACTAAAGGAAGCGGAAGCTAAATAGCAATAAAATAATTATTTGTCTTTTTAATTTTTGTCAACTCCAAGCCGACATAGTTGTTAACAATCTTATTAATAAATAATAAAATTTCAATTTATAGGCAAGTATATTATTAATATGATGACAAGGAAGAACTACAATTACGTCCAAAAAAATAGTACATACCTTCATTACAATAAGTTCAATTAAACGTGTTGAAGGTATATATATATATTGTCCATAATAATATTTAATTAAGTGAATTGAAATATTGGTAAGGATACAGTGTTATGTTATATTTGAATGGGAAGCGTAAGAGAAACGCAGACAATTTGACTGACTTTGAAGAGGTTGCACTGACCAGGCTGAGAATAGCTCACACGAGGCTCACCCACTCCTATCTTATTTCAAAAGATACGCCTCCGAACAGCCAGTATTGCAACAACAATTTAACAGTAATTCATTTACAAAAATATAACATTGATGGAAGAAAATATAATAATAATAATACAATAAATAAATAATCAAATTAAAAAATAAATAAAATTAAACGAATACAAGCAAAATTAAATAAAGTATAAATGGCGTCGATGACCAATGAAGTTTGGTGCCACTAACAAAAACAAACAAATAATTTGAATTTAAATCATAAGAGTATCTTTACTTTATGAAAATGATAAAAATACAAGTTTGTTGCGTCCTTGAGGTTAATTGAACTTTGAGGATTTACAGGAAAAATATTAAGTATGATTTTATAGGAACCCATAAAGATAATATTCAACCATGAAATTAAAATTAAATAACACACTTAAGACTATTTCACGACCAAAATTCAGGTCACATGAAACGAACACCCTACGAATTAATCATTGTGCACATGATTAGAGAGTAATTTATCAAAACTCTCAAAATACAGTTAAATGGACCTTTATAAGGACTTATTTTATTTATTTTAGATACCCATGAGCTTTACGTCAACTTCGGAAACAGCATACAGCAAGACCATACTCCCAAAATGCATAAAGACTTTGCTGTCAGTCCATCTTGCCTTTTTTAAAGTACTTTAAAGCCAGTTTGCCTGCTATACGCGCCTATAAGCACAAGTGTGTGTGCACAAGTAAATTAAACTTTTAAAAATAGGAAAAAAATCTGCAGTTAGAACAAACTACTTTGACTGTTATTATTAATAACTCTAACAGAACAGAACAGCCAATTGCATCAGGAATTACAAATAAAGAAAATAGAGGAATTAAAAAAAAAAAAGGTTCATGAAGTTCCACTCCCAGTTGACCTAAAACTTGGGAAACCCAACCTCAATCCGTAGACTGAAGTCCAGGCTGCCGCAGGACATCCTGTATTTATCAGTTCTGTTATTGTCACTCTAAAATTTTATTGTATTTCAATTTCTTTTTTTTCTCTTCATCTTTTTCTTAAATTCAATTTTTTTTTCCTTTAGAAGTCAATCATTTAGTTTGTAAAATCCATAAATGTCATTGTTTTAGTTATTAACTTTACTTTTATCTTTTTATTAAGAATTATTATTTTAATCTATTTATTTCTTATTATTTATAACGTTGTATATAAGTAGGGGTGTCTTTTGTATGAGACTATCTCCCCCCTCCCTATAATCATTGTTGAAAAATAAAAAAATAAAAATGTACCTCCTACAAGGCCCTCCACGATACCAGATCGGGTATTAAATAAAGAAAACATAAAATATAAATATAAACAGAACAGAGCAAAGATCTTTGACTGAATTAATTTTTGACCAACATTACTGAAATAATAAACAACATTCTGACATATTTCATTCATTTTTATTAGTTTTTCACATTTCTTAAAAACATTTTATACTATTATCAGAATGTATGTATGGACAGTTGTCTGTTAAATCACAAATTGTAGAATTTAGCTATTAAATAAGTTAAAAGAATACTGATCAGCAGATGCACAAATATTTATCTCTTTAGTTCAAGACCTAATTGTTATTTATAATTTTGGCGTTATAATCATTTGTAGCGGAGATATTGAAGTTTAAATAATCACACTGAAACGGTCAATCGTCTAGGGACACTCGAATGACCTTCTTATAACATGTTTTATTTTTAAAAAAGAAAAAAAAGAAAAGAAAAAAACAAACAAGACATAAGAATGATTTATATTTTTTTTTACTAGACATTTCCTAAAATCTATAGAGAACTGGTTGTTATTTTTGGATCTTATCCAAAAAAAAAAAACTTTCAAAATATTTTCTTAATCTTGAAAGCTCCGAATTAATTATAAAAATCGAGGTAGATGACTCTTGCTTTCGAAGAAGTCTTTTTTAAACCGAAATTGTTTTAGAATATTCCAAAACTTGATTGAAGAAATATCGATCACGTGAGGTTTTTCTTTTCTTTCGAAACATTTACTTTTTACCTTCTATCAAACTTCTTCGTCTCAAAGCATTTGAGCAATTAAGAATGGAAGACATAAATTAATAATGAACATCGATTTCTCAGCGAACAATCAGTTTGTTGACAACTTCTTCCTTCTTAGCCCATAATAATTAATGGAATGTCAAATTGACGAGTCTGCTCTAGATAGGAGTCGATCTTCTTATTTATTAATTATCAGTGGAAATAAATCAAGATTGCTCCATGAATAAAAGATTAGATTAACAGCACCACAAGCAGAGGCACATGTGCAAGCATATAAATAATTAAATTTTATTCAACACATGTAACCCCCAACTCAAAACGTAAATTTTTTATGTGACCATAAAATATAATTACTATCGTCTTATGTATTATTAATATTTAATTTTTATCTTATTTATAAGGATTTTGTACTTTAATTAACACATTGTTGAGTTTAAGGTTGAAAAATTAATAAAGTTTTTTGTATATTACTATTATTTATAGGCTTATAATAATTAAATTTAGACCTCTCTATTTTTTTTACTGTACTTCAGTATCGATTTTTTTTAAGTAGGATTTTATTTATTTATAATAACATAATTATGTATTTTCACACAATAATGTTTGTAATACAAAAATATATAAATTAAATCTTTCAAAACAAATAAATTACTTATATTTATAAATTAAAATCAATTCTGGTAATTTAATAAAAAAATAAATATTAATTTAAATTCTAAGAGATTTTACAATTTTACAAGGACGAGCTGTAATTTAAAATAACTATACTTTACACCACGTTACTTGAGATTAATCGTTATTTTTCTGACAATTTTTTTATATAAAAAAATTAATTTATTATAATTAAACAGTAAAATCTTGAAATGATGATTATATTTCCTAATTAATGCTGTATTTGACACTAAAAATGCTATACCTGAAAAAACACACAATTAGGGTCCTGAGGAGTTTTCAAGTACTATGAGCTTCTTGACTATTAATGGACAAAGCAAAATATGTATAATGCACTTAGAACATATTTATACTATATATATTTATATTATATATATTTATACTAGAATATATTTATACTATAAATAGTATTAAAAAATAAGGAAGAGTAAGAAATTAAAAAGGACTAATCTGGTATACAGAAACAACAAAAGTAGTGACATTATGCATCTTTAAACTTTTCTGTTTTATTTGTATTATGTAAATTTAATACCAATATAATCTGTTGTATCTTTTGTTCTCCAGCGCATTCTTCTTATTAAATATCCAGTTTAATCCAATATGATTTAATATATAACTATGATTAATTTGATTAATTATCTATCATGATTTAATTATTAGGAATCGAACATCAATGTTGCGGTCCACAAACGTTTTTCACCACGGCACCCTTCTTGAGCTGAATAAATTTTGTGGAAACCTTGTTGGGCTAACCAAAATTCGTGACAACCTTGTTGAGCTAAAAAATAAATACCGTACAATTAAAACAACGCCTTAGAGCGTTTTGATTATGTAAGAAAAGAAGAAGAAGAAAAATGCTAAGATGCACTGTTTATTTGCTATTTAATTTTTTTAAAAAATAATATCTTAAGAAAGTTTTATTCACTTTGAGCACTCAGTTTGGGACCAATTTAGCCAGATATAATTAATATTAGTCCTTTATATCTCTGAAGAGCAGGGGTGACCAAGTCAATCGCGAGGCCAACCTTGGTCCATCGTCGATTACTCGCAATGCCTGGGGTGTAATTCCGTAAACCATTTACTTCGAAGCGCTTGTAGAAGACAAAACTTCCTACTAATATTTTAATTTATTCTGGGAATTCGCAAAGATCATAAATTACTAGAACTATGAGAGCACGATATATTTTGACTTACGTGTTACACTTGTCACCGGGCGCAACTTGCGGACTCATTATTATCTTTGTCAGGATATAAACCTAATTATGATCCCTTGGTTAGAGATATGCAAACTCAGTCTTCCCATTAATGTTAAGGCAAAAAAGTAATTAATTTAAGGTAACAAAAATCTAAATCTGTCTTTATCTGTTCGTATTGTGAATTTCGTTATATAATTAATAATTATCCAAATTATCCTGGACGTAAATTTGTTGCCCCTTTAAATAATTATTGTTGTTTTTACGTAGGTACATAAGTACGCAGATAAGCCGTATATCTATATTTCAGTACAAGGTGTACTCAGCTATTGATAGATTAGCGAAAAATAACTCATATTATTCTTTCATGGTAAATTTTCCTGGCCCAAAAATCGAAATCAAATTATCAGCCTTACTGTGCATTTTTATAACATTTGTTTCATATTTACGGACAAATAGTACAACAATTTATACATTGAAGTTCATAAAAAATTAAATTGTAATTTAAGTAAGTAAAAATCTATCTTGAACAAATATCACAAAATTTAATTTTTTAGGTACCGCATGTAGTGAATACAGCCATCAAAAGTTGTAGTACAAGAGCCCAAGAGGAGAAAAAAGGCAGCTATCTCACCCCAATTTCTGATTATTTTAATGAAAACTATGTATAATTACTAGTCAAAATTGATGAGTCTGCCAACTATAGGTAGGGGGAATAAAAAATAGCGGCTGTTTCAAAGCGATAAAAAAAAACTAATTTTTCATTCAGAGCTCTATATCTTAAAAAGTAGGAACAACTCGAGAAAACCTAAGAGAACGTCATTTAAAGAAGAGTAAATTTGCTAAAATATGTGCCCTAATAGAGTTATTTACGTTAAATAGTTTTCGAGATACAGTTTTTTAAATAGCAACATTTCATAAAAATGTTGTATGGGACAACATTTTATACGAACAACTAGAAATTAACATTTTGTGAGTTTATTTTGTCAAATATCATAAAAACTACTAGTCCTACAAAGATAAACGTTATTAACTATTTTATAGTAAATTTAACTAGCTTTAATTTGAGCGCTGGCAGACAT
>NW_027110898.1:1661896-1672840 GCF_000696795.3 Halyomorpha halys
CTCTTTTAGGGCTAATATTTCAGAAAATTTACTCTTCTTTAAATAATGTTATCTTAGATTTTCTATTGTTGTTGGTAATTTTTAAGATATAGAGCTCCGAATGGAAAATTAAGGTTCTTTTTAGGTTTGAAACAGTCGCCATTTTTTATTCCCCCTACCTATACTTGGCAGATTCGTCAATTTTGACTAGTAATTATACCTAGTTTTCATTATAGTAATTAAAAATTGGGGTGAGAGCCTTTTTTTCTTCCCGACTCTTGTACTATTGGGTCTGGAAATTTCTTTTCTTCATGAGTCTCTATGGAGTCGAAAGCTTATTAAGTGATTTAAGAAATAAAACAAAGTTTTGAACATATATTTTTCTTATCTACCTGGAATGCACCTTATACTAAAACATAGTGTATAAACATATAATACATTTCACACCCCTTCTACACTTTTAAGACTACGCCTGTGGCAAGTCGATCGCGACACACTTTTAAGATAAAAAGTAGATCTTATATGAAAAGTTGGCCAACCTGCTCTAGAGCAACATATACAAATATTTTTACCTTCTCGAAAAGTCTTGAGAAAAAGATTAATATCTCAGGAACTATTAGACGCGTGGACATCAATTAATTCTTGAAATGCTTTAAAAGTTTAAATAACACATTTATATACTTATGTTGTATCCTTAACACCCAGCTATACATATAGCATACCTCCTATATGTACGTACCAAATACCCACTAAAATCATTACAGGAGGGTATGAAAAAAAAAAATCAATTCTTGAATGAAAACCAGATAAATTTACTTTAAAATAGTTTATAATACTCTTCCTCCCGTGAATAGTAATATCTATGATATTTGCCAACATGAAGTAACAAAATCGTGATCTGTCGTTTTTCGTGAGAATACGGTTGTTTTGGCGATAAATATATCTGACGTACTATTTAACATACTAAGCTTTATATGGACTCAAATTTAAGTAAATTTTATCTACTTAAAAAATTATGAATAATGTATTTCACACGGTAAATGGTCTTTAAATATTGTCCATGGTATGAAAAGTGAACGAATATTTTAGGGTTTTTACATTTTTAATGTAAATTCAAACCCAAACAACGTAAGCAAATCAGAACTATCCGACTTTTTTCGTTTTGAAAATGCTTCCTTTTCTCTACTATTTAAGTTTCAAAACTAATATACTCATTATATATCATTTATGTCTCAAATGGTATACTTTGAACTATAATAAACAAGGCCTTGGGGGTGTTAGCATTGCCACAAGCGTCACGAATGTAAGCACTCCAAGTGGCATTGGAAGCGGTTCCGATTACATCCTACATCGATAGACTGCGTCAGAAAACTTTTACCAGCCCTTATCACACGCAATGTTTTCGTTATTGAATATCATCTAATAACTATAGATTGGCTAGTTTTAAAGGAATCACATAACAGGAAATTCCACAGAATAGCGTTAAAAAAAAATTTTTATATCATTCGACAAAATCTAAAATTGCATTTCAAATTTATTTAATCAACTGTCATTTATGTATTTTATATCGCAAAGTCTTATGGATAAAAAATTGTTTCATGTAGCGCAGGTTAAAGAAAGGTTTAGAAGAATTTTAATTACTTTTTACGAAAGTAATTTATTTTTATCTAATATCGAGATATAATTAATACTTCTTTCATTAAGAGCAATATTAGTGGGATCTAGCCAAAATGTAAAAGAAATAATGTATAGAAGAATGAATAATACAGAAATTTATGGCTAGTAGAAAAAAACAGTTCACTATTCGCTCCTATGAGATTTGTAGATCCGTAGAGGATTAGCAGCTGGCTAACATTAATAATTCTGGATTTGGTGAGAGCTTGGAGGAAGGATTATAATGGAGAGGGTAAGCTGATAAGAAACGTGAAGCCAAAATCTGGGCCTTTTGATGAACTCCATAGGCGTGACAGAGGATTAGGAGTCAATTGCTGGCTGCTTCCTGGGTCTTGTTTTATAATAAAGTACAAGCTAGTACTATTAGTCTTGTAGATTTTAATTGATACAATTATAATTACTTTTACAATGGTAACTTGTACTTTAGTATTTTTTGACTCCTGTAATATTACTAGTTGTTGTTTCCATTATGAAAAAAAAGTATTATTTTTACTACCGCGTAGTTTCTATACTCCATAATTTCTATTTAGGAACCAATGCTATCATCTTTCGTTATCAAACAGGACCGTGGTTTCAGTTTAGAATACAATGGCGGATATTCCTAATTACCTCAACGTAAACTTGAGCTCTGAGAGCGTGGTCAACTTCCTTATTTTTGTCTTTTCTTTTCCTTTGAAGGAGAGTAGGGCATAATGATTATAATGCTGGAAAATTATTTATTAATTGAAGCATGTTATTAATCGTAAGAAGTTGGTCATAGCAGAAATTCTAAACCGTATTAAATGCAATCCTACTCTACGCCACTTCTTTATTTATTTTCTTCCATATTTATTTTATTTATGCATATTTTTTTATTTAATTTTTTAGCTATTTATTTCTCTTTTCCATTCCTGTCTGCGCAGTCTTACACCATATCTGAACTGTTACCGTCACTTATCGTTTTTTCTTATTAATTTTATTTGTTCTCCATACTTTTTATCTGTTTTCTACATTCTAACATTTCTTCTATTCATTTATGTTTCATATTTGTACTTTTATGTTTATTTTTGTTCTCTTATTCATATATTCTTTTACATGTGTATACGATTGTTTCGATCCCCTTTTATTCTTGTTTTCACATTTATATTATCATATCCATTTATCATACTTTTTATTGTTCTTACTACGTACAAATTTCCGGTTATTCCATCTTAGCAATTTAAACCCTCACTGAGCCGCCTCCTCCCACAATTTATCTATATTTGTATGTACACTTATTACTTGATTTGTTATTGCGCCATACTTTGACCACAGATACTTCAACACTCATCATAAGATACTTCGACATTACTAATTAAAATAAATATTATTTCACTATTTATTACTCTAGTTGTAAATTTTTAATCTTATCACTTATTACTATACTTGATATTATTTAGCATTCTATTCATATATGTTTATATTCTTATAGTTCACTGCGTCCCTTTTATTTTTTATATATATTTGTTTTTTTTTTTAATTTTCTGTATATATTCTTATAGCCTTGTTTGAGTTTAAAATGAATCTAACTGTACCTTGTCTGCAGTATACGTTATTCATTCTTTCCACAATCAAAACATAAAATTAAAGAAAAAGTGGTGATTAAGAACAGTCGGATTACTTATGAGGCCCTGGCAGGAAGGTCTTAATTCACGATATAAGGTTTCAAGCACAAACTTTACTGGAAATCACGAATCATGTTAATTAAGTTTACTTCCGGAAGGGGTGACAAGGCTACGAGAGTTAGGACGTCAAACGCCACTAAGGAAAACTTTAAATAAAATGGTTGACTTTGTTACAGAAGATTAATTGGTGTTATAATGTTCCCGTGACTTTAGATTAGATTAGATTTTTATTCAGGGCGACTTTGTTCCCGTGACTCTTATACAACGATCATTTATTTAAGAAGATGATATGATTAAACTACTGTTATATTCAAGTTATCTGTTAGTTAATTACTTATAAAGAAAATGAACGTTAATTATTTCATTATAAAAATAAAAAATAAATAAAAAAACGGAATCATTTTGAATTCATGTAAAATAAAATAATTGAGGATTTTTATGTTCTACGGATTCATCTAAACATATTCATTATCAAAAGTATTAGATACTTCCAAACTTATATATTTTTATAATAAAGATGATATTTCCATAAGAAATACTTAAATCTAAAAATACATAGAGTGGAGACATATCTACTAAGATATATTTAATATAATATTATATACCTCTATAAAATCATTTCAGTATGTTTTCTTTCTGACAGCAGCTCTAATCATCCTTCTGAATATAACTGATTCTAGGGTCTTCATTAGTACATAGTAACCTAGTGCTTTCTGACTTGAAAATATACAAATTTTCTGGTTATTATAGGCAGTTGCGAAAATTATTAATAATCACCTAAATAACTTATTAATAGTTTTTATTAAAAATATTTTAATATCATTATTGTTTCTAGACGATCGTGGTGGATGATGATGGAGACAAGAATGATATTCTTCGACAAAAAAGAGTTGTCGAGAAGCAGTATATCTATGACTTCGCGTTTGGAGAGGACTCAACCCAAGTATGTAGACATTCTAAATTTTGAATTTGATTTTTTAAATTAATTTTTAAAATAAATTTATAATTACATACACTCATGTAAAAAAAATAAATGAGTTGTTTTATTAGATAAGAGTCAATTTAATTCATTATTCCTAAGTAATTTGTTTATATATAAGTTACATATTTTATTTTACCTTATGTATCATATCATTTTTTTGCATGTTGACGACCATTTCCTATAATGGCAATCTAGTTCTAAAAACTTTCATGTGTGGTGTAATTTTTCTTTGTGAACCCTTTGATTTTTTTTTACTCTTAGTAGTCTCTCTGTCGCTCGCTGGTCCTCTTTCTGATATTTTTTATTATAATTTTATACTTTAAGTGTTTTTCGATCTAAATTGTACACATAGAATCTACAACTTCTCTAAACCCCTTTAAAAAAAAATCTTAGTACTTTTACTACTATAAGTTAAATATATATATATATATTCATTAATAATTCTGAATTATTAAAATATGTCATTTATTTAAAATGTACACGTTATACCTTTGTTAGGAAGCAATACATCATTTTGAGTTTGTTTTTTACAGTAAAAGCGATAATTTATAAATTTCAATAAGTCAGACAACAGAATCGGTTCTTTTTATATATAAAAAAACTAAAATATAAAGAATAAAAGCACATAAATTTTTATATAGTATAAATTACATAACAACTGAAATAGTTGTCGAAATAATGGTTCTATTCTCGAAGAATAATATATGAAAAAACAAAATTTAGTGTTATCTCACGAAACTACTGAGGTTTTGCATTATTTTTTTTTCACCTCGGCACATACATTTTAAATACCGTAGAAGCATGTTACTTTGCTTCACGAAGAATTACAATGCTCGGCTGAAAATTAATTAAGTTCAGTTGAAAAGCAATCGCTGGTGTTTTTTTTTTTTTCTGTGTTAAATGACATCCCTCAAAAGTTTGTAACTAGATTGATTCTTCTAGAAATATAAAGGTAAGTATAATCGTAAAGTTATTTTCATCATATCTATGGTTAAGACAGAAATATTAATTTTAATTATTAATATCAAATGGAAATTTTCGAAAATCTGACAGTAGATCTGTTATATCCATGGTTCTTGTATAAACAACTTCGTTAATGTACAATTAATATGTATACACACAATAAACACCTATATTTAATAAATAATAAAGCATAGAAACAAGATTTTCGATATTTTAGTTTGAATATTGTTGGATATTATTTTCCATTCTGTTTGTTCTCGGTAGTTTCAGGGGGTCTGTTTGATGTTTAACAGAGTTCAGATTTATAAATACTACAAAAAAAAATCTAAATCGATTGAAAATTGCTTTCCATTGAAGGGCTACGGATAATCCGTTAGATAGCGTGAGACCTTGAGCAATAACTTATAAAAACGTTTTTCTTGTCATTCAAATAGTCGACGAGTGTTATTTTCCTTCAATATGTTACAAATTAAATTGAGGTGAAATGGATTATCAACATATCAACTGACAGAAAGACAAATAGCGATAATTTTGATCTGGGTCTTCCGCAAACAAGTAATGAAATATAAAGGTAGTGGTTTTAAAATGTTTTTCAGATTAAAGTAGATCTATAAGCTTAAAAGAGAGGATTAATACACTTAAATTAAAATGCGTACACTTCTTTCTTTCTTTCTTTTTTTTTTTTTTTTTGGATTCCTTATAAAGTAATGAATCCCTAACCCTTCATGGATTGTAGGAGTACAGATTTTTTAATTATTTTTCGTTTTCAAAATACCAATGAATCTTTTTATGAAACTACCATATAGAATAAATAATAAAAATGATACACAAACCATCATATATAAATATATTAAGGTACTATAAATATCTTTTCCGGCTCTCAGAAGCCATGGATTTTTATGAATAAGGTATCAAAAGAAAGAGAACTTCATGCGGGACAAATGTCAATTTCCATTCTTAAATTCTTACTGGAATTTTAATAAAATAATTTTTAAAAATGAGAGGTTTCTAAACTCAGAGAGATAAATTGACGGATCGAGGCAGCCTAATAATAAAGCATAATTTACACTCCTTTATGATGAATAAAAAGTCTTGGGCAAAAAAAAAAATTCTTTTTCGTTTTTTGAATTTATTTTCAATTGTTCTAATACTATTTATTCCTATATACTTCACGGTATCCAATACAAAGAGATTGAAATATTTCCTTTATTATATTGGTAGTTTTGTTAGATTGAAGATAGGATTTGTAAACCTTAAGGTGGCCAATAATATTCACTATGCTCCATCCACTCACTCCCCACCAATGGCTACAGAAAATAAACAAATAGCCTTAAAAAAATAATAATAATAAAATCGTTAAAATAAAAAACTTTAAGAAACTTTGTTTAATAAAATCGGTCCATTTAAAAAAACATTTCCTTTATCATGACAATGAAGAATCAAAAGAATCCATATGGCGGAAAAGTGCAAATGTGAACTTTGTAATAAAAATTAGTTTTGGTAAAATTTAAGCGTTTCTTGAGAACTTTTTTTTTTTATGCTGAATCTAACAACTAACCATTCTAAGAGAATGTTATATTTTATTGTAGCCAACAATTTAAATATTTCTATTATTTTATCACAGTAAATTGGTTTGGAGTCGCTGGGGTGGAATGCTTTTCAGTGGACAACTTTACTCAAATTAAACCTCCTAACAAATGAAACAATACAAGAACTTGGCAATTTTCATTGATTTCCGTGTGTGGATTATAACAGAAAAGTACTACTGTATTGTTTATATTAATTATTTTAAAAGCTATACCTACTGATTAATCTTAATACAAATATTTCATAATTCAATATTTTAAATAGGAAAAGATGATGGGTGTTCGGTCAGTAGAACAAAGAAAAATTACAAAAATATTTGAAACTTATTCTACTTGTGCCAACATTTCGGTCTAGATATCAGACGAACATGAAAACGAAAAACCGAGATAATAGCCACAAGATAGTAAGAATAGAACAAAGAAATAGTATGAAAATTAAGAATATAACAAACGAAAATATAAGAAGATAAAATATAATATGGCAAAGTAGAATTTATACGAAAATAAACATGATATCAAATATTAGAATAACGAAAAGCATTAAAAAACAAACAGCGTTCTATGTAAAAAATGAAAACATTGAAATTAACATAATAAGAACTGTGGGAAAGTAAAACACATACGCGATGAAATGAGAAACATGAAAACATATGGGTAAAATTACCAAAATAAAGAAGTTATATCTAAAATTGTAAAAGTTAAAAGGACCATAAGCAGTAAATTAATGTGTTTATTATTTTCAATTTTACTACTTACCATCTTGGGACTTACATAACTTTAGATTGTTAATTTTATCTACATATTTTATGTTACTTATTATATCATATATATCTTTTACTTTATCACAATTCTCATTATGCTAATTTCAAAGTTTTCATTATTTACTAAGAACGTCGTTAAAATGTTAATTTTTTTGTACAGATTCTTACCTTTCGAATATTATATTTTATCATATTTTTGTATCAATTATTATCTGCTTAATGTCTTGTTATACTGTTTCTTCATTGTATTTTCACTATCTCGTGGTTCTTATCTTACTTCTTTATGTTTTCAGCCCTGATAAAGGCCAGGAGATTAGACCGAAACGTCTGCACAAATAAAATAAGTTTCATATATTTTTGTTTATTATTCTCTACTGACCATACCCCCGACAGTCTTATAAAACTCACATTTGCCCTTTCCAATAATAGCAACTTTTATGGACTCTTTTAATTCGCATTCTGAATGGAAGTGACACGTATGACTCGGAAAACAGACAGAAAAATGTTATTCACATTTACATAGTTTTGCACGTACGTTTGACAGAATACCATCAAGAATAATACACTGATTCAAAGAAGAATTGATACACAGAATTTTTTGTTCTTTGTCTATACCTAACTATGAGTGAGTAGGGGCTTCCATTTATACCCTTTAACTATCACACCTGACGCTCAATGTGTCGTTTATAAAAGGAGTAGAAGAATTTCCGTTTTTATATGGTACAACAACACAACCTAAAGAAAGGAAATAGTTTGAACTATACCATAAGGTATAGAGGAATAATTGTGTATAACAACCATTGAAAAGAAATTCAGAAAACGACAATGAATTAAAAAAAAATGGATATATTTTATCTTCTTGTACACACAATTTTCATAACCGTTAATTTTAATTTTGGTGTTTTAATCCTCCCTTTAATGCTTATGGATCTAGTTTAATCTGAAAATCATTTTAAAACCACGACTTTAATATTTCATTACTTGTTTGCGGAATAACTTGATGAAAATTATTCTTATTTGACTTCAGTTGTTAGGTTTCGCAATAGTAATCATAATTAATAATTCGTAAATTGAAGGCATAGGATTCCATGCTTAAGTAAAGAAATACCCACGGTTGGGTTTGCATAGATAATATCTTGGGCCAAAATTCCTGATTTAAGAGGACGTTCTATCTTTATCTGATGAAGGATATCCAATAGCTGGGCCTATATATCATCAATCAGACGATCCTTCTCATCAGACAATAATGTCTCTTCTGCTAGCAAATTGCCTACTGCTGATAAATTCTTGCTATTTTATGGTTTATTTGGATTCAGCATTTTTCTTTGTTTACTATATTGAAGAATTTTGAATTATTTTTTATTTAATTTGTCAACATGGACAAATCAATAATTGCTATTCACTCTTAACAATAGCATGACTAATTTATTAAAGTTATATTAACATAATAATTTTAGTTTATAAAATGTAATCAAATGATGTATGTGATAAGCTAGTAAATAGAACTAATTCAATTTTGCGTATTCATAACTTCCTATAATATTACTTTGATAAAGCGATACTAATAATTTATGGCTATTACATTAATTAGGTACCAGATAAGTTCAAATATTCCAAATTACTTGTTTTTATAAAATGAGACACAATATCAAGGCCATCAGTGCCAGGAATAATTATTATATATGCAGAAAATAAAAATCCTCTGTAAAAAAAAATTAGAGGATGTAAAAATATATGAGAACATAAAGAAAGTTATACTGACTGATGACCAAAAATTTTTATTATTAATTAATGTAGTAGGTGTAATTTTTTACTTTAAAAAAATTAGAAAAAAATCAGGATGGGATGGTGAGAAAATTATTTTATAACTTTTAATTTGTAGTGTGTGTAAGTGGATGCATAATTTAATATTGCAATTCATTAACTTTTGTCAATTAAAAAAAAATCAGTGTAAATGACCATAGTGGTGAAAACACTTAAAATAAAAGAAATAAATAAATATTCAGGTTATTCAGTTGAATCGGATTAATCCTCATGACTGACTGGCTGAGTATGATTTCCCCTGATAGCAGTCTCCCATATTCCAATCCAAAATATTTTGCAATATTTTATTATTTTAAAATAATAAGGTTACCTGTACTGATCCAATACTGATTGTCTATCAAAATTTTTTTAAATCAATTATCATTAATCAAAATTATCAAGAGGATCTAGAAATTTATTTTGTTGAATTTCCCTTAATTGTCTTTGGAACATTAGGTACTAAAAAATTATTTCTTCACCTTTTTTTTTTATAAATTCACTGGGCATTTATTTGATTTATAATTTATCGTTCAGTTACTAGTATCAATTTAAATTTTAAAAGATCTTTTTTTTTTTTATTAGGAAGAGGTATACTCGGCAACAACGAGGGGTCTTGTTCGTGATGTCCTGCTTGGATACAATGCAACAGTTTTCGCTTATGGCGCCACAGGAGCTGGTAAGACCCACACCATGGTTGGGAACCAAACAAATCCAGGCATCATGGTACGAGCACTCAACGATCTTTTTAACAGCATCAAAGGCCAGCAGGATGTATTTCAGGTCTCATCGTTCATTGTTTCTTTCTTTAACTAAGTGACTTATTAAACAACCAGAATATTAGCTTCTTTTTTTTTCTTTTTTTTTTTTTGTCAGATTAGTATCTATAAGAAGCCACAAACAATTGAACTATTAGGAATCCCTTCAATATTATTACCCATATGGCATTTTTTTGTAAGTTAAAAACTAAAATCCTCCTATGGAAACACTAGGTCTCCATTGAAACTCAATGAGCTCCAATTCCAAATATCTGGATTTAAAAAAAGGAAGGCATCAATCTTCTTTAAAGAAGGATTGAGGAATTGGTTAGTCTAGAAGGTCTAAAAGGAAAAAATACTTAAATATTAATTTAACTTATAAATTTGGTGAAAATTAAAATTCTATGCTAAAGTTAAATTTATCAGACAAATTTAAAATAATTTTTTAAGAATTTCTTAGTATACATCATTTAACTCAAGTCTTCAAATAATCTTAAAGTTTGTATTTGTGATCACAAAGTTATTTTGTTTTGTTTTACTGAACTTAGTGTTTTCCCAGCACTTTATTTATTTATCTTATTTTTATAATCATCTATTTGGTTATGACGTGAACATTTAAATGGATTTTACTGGAATTAACCAGACTCAGTAATCAATTCAATTTTCCTACAGATTTTGATGTCAAGGTCAAAAATTATGGAATCAGATTTTGAAAACTTAAAATGGTGGATTCTGTATGATAATAAAATTTGAAATTAATCCTTTTGAAACCCCCTAGTCAGTAACTGACCAAAATTG
>NW_027110898.1:1672901-1679970 GCF_000696795.3 Halyomorpha halys
TATTAATAATTTATTTATTGTTATTTACAACTGTATAAAAATACATACATCAAGTAAATTTGCTGTATGTGAAATAATGACATGATACAAACATGTGGAGAATCTATCCATTGATAGAACTCCAATAACATCCCTAGAGAAGACCTAGAGGCCATCTTCTTTTCAGATACCTAGAAGGATTATTTTGTAATGAAGGAGAAGCCAGGTTACAAATGAGTTGGTTTGGGTGGTTGGGAAGGATTTAGTTTATTATGGAAGGATTGGTATCTGGTTCTGGCCAAATTGGCAACATATGTGGCATTGAGGTCATGATTGATGACTTAATTTGTGACAAAGGAGCAGTATTCTCCAAGGGAGGTGATGTGGTATTGGAGAGTTTGGGATACAATAGAAGGATCATTATTTACTGACAATATACATGTGTCATCGGCATACGTGGTAAGGATAGTGTTAGGATAGGTTGGGATGTCAGCTGTAAAAACTGTATAAAGGGTAGGACCAAGGATATTACCCTGAGATGCACCAGTAGACTGAGGAAATAGTGATGAATAAGCGTTGTGATTTACTCGAAATAATTTTGTCGAAGAGATAAGAATGGATAATGTAGGGGGTAAAAGGAATTTACAGATCTTGTATAGCAGTCCTGGGTGCTAGACTCGATCAAAAGTCAAGAAAGACGCAGTCAACCACACGATGATATTGCTGGATAGTGGAGTGGGATGTTCGAAATCCAAACTGGTAATCTGGGATTATATGGTTGGAATCTAGAATGGTGTACAGGCATTTTAAGATGAGTTCCTCTAGGATTTTGGCCATGATAGGTAACAGAGATAGGATGGTAGGAGGATATGTATTCTGGTGGCTTTTGTACAGCATCTGAGTACAGCATTGTAGATGTAGGAGAGATATCATATTTTTAAAATTAAAATTGGTGAAACCTGTCCTTTCACCAAAAAAAGCAATATTGACCCAAATATCTTTAAACTCACTATTCAGCCATTTTTTTAGTTGTTAAATCTGAATCTGAGGTCATATTTCCATAATGAAAAATGTAGGGAAAAATGGAAATAATTTTTTTGGGTCAACTCATTTTTAATGGGTGAATGTACCAGTATGTCTAGCTCAATTATTATTTATTACAAATATTAAACCCTTCATATATATGATTAACAGTTAAGCATAGAATCCTGTATAAAATGAATATTTCATTCCTAAAATTGATTTAGACTGTGTTCAATAGTTTTATATTCAATGTTGTTTTTTTTTCAGTTTTCATGAACATACTGAAACATTTTATATTAATTTTGAAATAAATATTAGTTCAACAATGCTCTAATTCAAAGTATTTGCAGGTAAAACTTTCTTACCTTGAACTTTACAATGAAAACATAAGAGACCTCCTCAATCCTAGCTCTGGCTTCCTTGAATTAAGAGAGGACCATACTGGTAAAAACCCAACAGTAGCTGGACTTACAGAAATTGAAGCTAGCTCAACTGAAGAAGTAATGGGACTTCTCCTTAGAGGTAACAGAGAAAGGACGATTGAGCCAACCGCTGCCAATAAAACTTCTTCCAGAAGCCATGCTCTTCTTAGTGTTACAGTAACTAGGATAGTGGGTGAAGAAAGAAGACTAGGGAAGCTTTACATGCTCGATCTTGCAGGAAGTGAGAGAGCTTCAAATACTAAGGTTTGTTTATAATTGTGACCAGCAGCCTTTACTTTAACTTCTATGATTTTATAAAGAATAAAACTATAAATTATATAATATAAAAAACTTTTTTAATAATTTTTTAAAATTATATTCTTTAAATAACCATAAATATTTAATAGATTACTCTAGCTTATACCTTATGTGAATTGTTTTTCATAAATTATTAGAACCGCGGAAAAAGACTCATTGAGGGAGCACATATAAACAGATCACTGCTGGCACTAGGCAATGTTATCAATGCTCTAAGCTATGGCTCAGGAGGTCGTTATGTCAACTACAGAGACTCAAAACTCACTAGACTTTTAAGGCAAGCTCTGTCTGGCAACTGCCGGACGGTGATGGTCGGTCATGTTTCACCAGCCTCTGCACACAGAGATGAAACAAGAAATACACTACTGTATGCAGCCAGAGCTTCCAGAATAACTAACAAAGTAATTTATTTTATAGACATATTATGTTTCACTGCCCATCACCAAAATATTGGAATATTATTTATTTTTATTTTTATTCAGGTTGAAAAGAATGAAATTGATGTATCATTTCAAGTATCACAATATCGCGATATTATAACTGATCTTAGATCGGAAATAAGTAGGCTAAAGAGTAAGATGGTTGAAGATCGGCCAACATCAGCAGAACTAAGAAGTGGACGATCGACCGGAACTCCTGTTAAGCAGTTGAGAGAGCAGATTATAGCAACATTTCGAGAGCAAATGAAACTAAGGTATTCAGCACCTGAAAAGCACATTCCTTGGTTTACCAAATTTTATGGATTAAGGTGTATTATCCTTATACATATCGCACATATAGATGTTTTTCCTAAGAAGAGAATATTTGGGATCAAAAACATTTTGTTGAAATAACACTTAAATTGTACATTATAGAATTTCCTAAGATTTTCATAGCATTATTGTTGCCTTAGAAGTAATTGTTTATTTAAAAATATCCCTTTGATTTTCTAATCTACTGAATGCATAAATTAAAATGTAGTGTGAATAATGGCTAGGTATAATAAGGATACTGAGTTTTCATTGTATAATAATAACTCATGTAATTCAAAGTCTTTCTTGATCTACTTTTATGATTTTGTTTGTTTTGGTACATACTCAGTGTAAAATACTTACTTTATTTTTTAAAATAAAGTACGTATTTAAGAAAAAGTGAATTCATAATGAATATTAATAAATAATAAAAATTAAAATATTGTTAGGTTAACTAGAAATAGTTAGACAGAAATTGTTTTTTTTTCTCACCATATTAATTTTTTAAAAAATATTTTCTTCCAATTCCTTAGTACAAAAGTATATCAGTATGTTTTAAAAGATGTCTAATTATAACTGAGCTTCTCATTTTATATAACTTTTGCCTACCGATTTCAGAAATTTTTTAAATGATAACTGTTGATTTAATAAAATCTCATAAAATAATGTTTAAATAAAATAAGAAATTTATAAGTTATGATAATAAACTAATTAAGCCATGGAAAAAATAAATAAAGTCTTTTTTAGGAGAAGGCTCATGGATATTGATGGGCACTTAATGTCCCTGGGTGTCGAAGCGGAGCGGCAACATCAAATAATATCACAGTGGGAAGCAAGAAGAACAAAGTTATACACAAGAAGTGGTCGTCCAGGGACTACAACTAGTAATGGTAATGAGTGTTTATTCATCTACTGCATAATCATACAGGACACATAATGATCTATTAGAGAAATTAATCTAAACTATATTAAATAGTATAAATTGAAGGAGTAAGTGGATGAAGGGATTATGTTATGTTTAGCAACTTTTAAGAAAACAATGTTCAGTTCTTTTTTTGTTGGAGCTTGTTATGTTTTTGAAGTGTTTTCTACCTTTAGGTATATCAGTTATTAATTTGATTTTGAGGTTAGAATACTTCACACTACGCACTTACTCCTTCATCCACGCTAAAGATTTGAAAAATGTTACATAGCCCTTTCATCCGCTTACCCCTTCTTTATAACAATTTTTAATGAAACTATTTTTTCGTTTATTTTTCTAAAATAAAAATACATGCTTTCAACATTAATTTCTTTTTTTTTTTTTTTGCGAATTTAATATTTATAATTATTCCTACTTCTATAGTGCATTCTTTAGCTGCACTAGTTGTAACCAGTAAACACCAAGTAAATTTTATGCTTCTTTTCTCAATTATGTATTAAATTTATAGATTTTTGATTGTTTCCATAATATTTTATGTATTATTGGTTCAATCAACATTGAAGTATATTGTACCCCTCTTCCCATTTGATCATGTTTTACATCATTCAAATAATTTTGTGAAAGAATTGATCAACTTGAGTACTATGTGTTATGTAAAGTATATTTGCTGTTAAGTTCAATATAAGCATTTCAAGAAAAAAATTCTAATAAATTTTCAAAACAAATATTTTTGAGCGTCGTTCCTACTGACTTTACCCTTCAATCTCTAATGCATTGTTAATTAGAGATCTTTATAATTATGTAAGGTCAAGTTTGTTCATTGCATTAAATTTTGAACTGTTCAATGATTATTATTGACTTATTATTACCAAAAAAAAAAAAAAAAAAAGGAATAAAGCAACATATAGGAGTTTATAAAGTTTTCGAAAACAATCTATGTTTCTTAAACATGAATTTTATATGTAATATTAACTATAATATAGTAAATGAAAATACCCGAGAAAAAATGACAACTAATACTTCCATGGAGTAGTATTTATGAAATCAAAGAATTTTAATAAGATAACTGGGACGTAGATGCAGAAAAAAAAAATTGAAAAGTACCAAAGGTGAAAAGACTAAAACATTACTATAATGTCAAAAATATACATATGTGTAAAATGAAATTGTTACAAATAAAACATTAAAAAAAATTATTCTTATATAGTTTTATTTCTGACCAATTTGGGTTTATGAGGTCCTAAGGAAATGTTTTTCCCTAAATAATTCTGTTTGATAGTTAATAATTTCATATTTTTCTTACTGGTAGATTAGAATTATTGATTTAAAAAAATATTCAGAGAATTATCTGACTACAATTAAAAGTTTTGTTACAGCTGGGGATGATTTCTCCGAAGTTAGTGTACACCAAGCATGGTCTGAGCTCAGCTATATTGAACGAGAGCAGGAAAGGTACGTTGCATTAAGATCAGCAACACTTAAAGAACTTGATGCTTGTCGGCAAACAGCAGTTGCTCTTGAAAACGTGAGTATTATAAATCATTATAAGCCCTTTAGCACCCTTTATATATTGGTTAGATTTGAACAAATCACCATTGTAATCTTCCAAAAACACTTATGGCCAATACAACCTCAATATTCTGAGAAAATTTGACACGTTTTGAAATAAATAAAACAAAACTAAAGTAAATTTTTAAATTAAAATTTCTTACAAAAAAGAACACAAAATAATACAATTTTTAAGGAAAAATGGTACAAAAGTAAAATTAACCTTTAGCTGATGAGGTGGAATTTACTGACACAACAGGTGAATTAGAGGTTTATGAAGGGTGTGACCGTCATGGATTCAGGATTACAAAACATGAAATGTTAGGTGTGAATGTGAGAGGTGGGTGGATTGGTTAACCAAGTATTTTTAGTAAACCTGGTCTGCTTTGATGATACCTCCCAACTATAATAATAAAAAATATAAATAGAATATACTAATACTAAAGTTTAAAAAACTAAAACCAAAACATTTTATTCATGAAATAGTATTTATAGAACAGTTTAATTTTTTTATTTAAAATCACAATAACAACTTAAAAGTTAAATTTACATTTAATATTCTCAATGCTAAAAAAAAAAAAAAAAAAAATAGGATCAGAACAAACTAAGAAATTTAAATAAGAGTGATATTGTTTTCAAATCAGGGATAAATATAAGAATTAAAATATTTGGAATATATATTAACTGCCTTGTTATTAAATGCTCATAGTAGATATACTTTTTAGTAAATGTATAAATATATAAATAGTTGACCGTATAATTTAAGTAAATAGTTTCATATGAATATTAGCAATAAAATAAATTTTGGGTAAAAGTATTATTGCTTTAATAATAGATTTGCTATTGTGTTATAGGATCTTCCAGAGCAACTAGATTCTGAAACAGAAAGAGAAATGTTGAGTTTACTGATTAGAGTCCATGAGCTGGAAGCAGATAAAGTAGCTTTACAAGGAGAAAGATTGGTTGAGTCTCATGAGCTAAGAAGAAGAGGTGATATGCTACAACGCTTCCACAGACAACAAAGACTTACTGATGAAATAATTACTAGGCAGAGACATCTTATCGAAGGTAATATTATATTATAATATCAAATATCTTATTGAAATATTTCCTCATATAAATTAATTGATAAATATTTTCTTTAAATATTACAATAATGTTTATTGTTTCCCTAATTTTTATAGATGGTAAGATTCCCCTTCCCACAGAGCTCCAAGATTTATATACTTTATATCAGCAAGAAATACACGCAACAACATTTAGTACAGATACTGCTGGTATTCCATATTCAGTTTATGACACTTTACCTCCTATCAAAGAGTGTGTTTCTGTTTTTCTGTCCAATAAAAGTAGTTTTGAATTTAATGATGAATAAATTCATTGATATTCAATTATGTTTTAGATCTGAACCATTGTTCAGAAGAAATGGTGAAAGAGGTTATACAGGAATAGCTTTGGAGAGGTTAACTGGAACAGCAGACTCGGAGTTTGGTGCCAGAACATCCACAGGGTATTAATATAAATTAATGATTTTGTAAGCTTTTGAAAATAACGTGATAAGAAAAAATGTTTTTAACAAACATTTAAACAAGTAATAAAGAAACAGAGTAAGTTCTATAAGATGAATCACTACCTAAATGTCTTAAAATTACCCAAATATTTTGTTTATTAAATTATCTAGAATCCACATACAATATTAATCACATTAAATACCTCCATTTAATTAATTAAAGTTGAATATATACATGCTTACTGGCTTGGTAGAAAGAAAGGATCAGGGATTAATGCTACATCTAATTTTTAAAAATAAAGGAATAAATAATTCATACGAGCAGTTCTCTCTTAGACTTCGTAGAGTGAGGATCGCGGTGTCCCTTTGACGAAAAACAATAGACCTATTGTTTGCCACATTTCTGCTAAAGACTGTCATCAACAGCTAAGCCTTCTTACCTATTTACTTTTATATTTTCTTTATATAGTTGATGCATGTATTACTATTAATAACTAGAATCACTATATAATTAATCTAAATTAGTATATATACATATTTAGTTAACTCTAGTACTTACGTAACATTACTTTCAAATATTAATTTTAATTTTTATTTATATTCCTATTTTAGTGTA
>NW_027110898.1:1685370-1695425 GCF_000696795.3 Halyomorpha halys
AATAAATAAAAAAAAAATTAAAAAATTAAAAATAAATAAAATTTAACGAATATTAGCAAAATTAAATAAAATATAAATGGCGTTGATGACCAATGAAGTTTGGCGCCACTAAACAACCAAACAAACAAACAAACAAACAATTCATACGAGCCATAGAATTCTAAAAAAGGAAAAGTGATGAGCTCACCATTTAATGCTTTTAACAGTAATCGAGAAAATTTATGGATACACTCTGGATGGCCACACATCAAGCTGGAAAATTAACAGACCTTTTAAGAGGCTGACATTGTGACTAACATCAAGTTGGGGAAGTTTCATTGGGCAGGTTTTTTTGCTAGGATGAGCCAATATTATTCTATAGACAAAAATACACATATCATGCTGGAAAATAAGGTAGCCAAGGTTGCTCTGATTAGATGGTATCATTGATAGGCCGTTTGTAGCCAAGAGAGTTGAGGCATCACCTTAGCAAACTCAGTTTGCAGTGCCACCGATTCTAATATTCCACATAATAAAATATGAACACTTTTACAATTCTTTTCATTTTTGTTTGTAGCTTATACTCACAGAAGGTCTCTTAATTCTGAAATTATACTTTAAATATCCCAGTAAATAAAATTTATTTAGAAAAATGTCCTAAGTTATATTATGGTTCTTTTTTTGTTAATGTAGTGATTTAAAGATTAAACCCCATGATAGATAATATATGTATAAAAATTGTATTTTAAACATTTTCTTTTTCTTTAGAGGTTCAAACTCAACCACAGAATGGGATAATTCCTTACCTCGATTAAATACAAGTTCATCATCGACTCACAACCAAAGACCAGCTAACACCTCAACACCTCCACCAGTTCTGTTTCCACCCATTAGTAAAAGCTAATGATGGTAATTAAATGTATGAAAATTATTTATCTCTCATAATTGAATGTAGAAATATGTAAATATAACTAGTGTTTTATAAGAAATAAAAAGTACAAATATTAGTATGTATTATATGATTAATATTTGTATTAATGATTAAAAATAACATGAATTTGATTTTAATGTTTTCAAATTAGAATTTTAAAGTTTAAAAGTTGATTTTGGAAAAGTATTGTGCTTTTTTCATATATGTATTATTTCTGGATTATTTTATTTGTTTCTTGTAAAGTAAAAAAATATATACACATCAATATATTTAAAAAAACAAACAGTGTATTCATGATTTTTATTTTTTGCAGAAACAATTTGCTCCAATTTCATAAATTAGAATTTAATAATGGTATCAAATAGAATGCTGGTTCTCGGGATCAAATTATTAATGTGCCTGAATAAAATATAAATATGTTAAACATTGAAAACATGTTTTATATTCAATAAACTTCAAAAGAAACTATTTAAAATGCCTAAGATAAAAAAGTAAAACTTTATTTAGATGAGGATTAACAACAAATTTATAGTTTTTGGATATGTATTTAGTTAAAACAACAATTTAAAAAACCATTGTGCTGAATAATCATGAAAAAATTACATGAAAATGTGAATAACTTATCCATTAAATAACAATAACACAGAAAATAACAATAAATCATATCAGAACTTCTTCCTGAAATTCAATATCGGTACATCCTTTACTTTTTTGGAGGGAAATTTCTTTATGTGTTCTTAATTTATTTGATATTGATGTTTTCAAAGCAAACTATAGAACTAAGTTTTGTCTATTTTTATTTATTCATATAATCGATATTATTTGGAAGTTAATCACCAATTTTATTCAATAATTTAGGTGAATGTAATTTCCAGGTGTATTTTTTATTTTGAAATAATTTACAAAAAAAAAATTGTCATTTCGATGTGTGGAAAAATAAAAAAAATAAATAAGATGTAAGTAAGAAAATAATAAATCAATTAAAAAGACAATTTAAATGTTGTTGCTGTTCTCGTAAAAAAATTGAAGAAAGTTAGTAAAATTTTGAAGTAAATCTTATAAAAGATTTTCTATTTTATTATCTGATAAATTAATAATACTAAAGAAAATATATTTTTAGTTACTTTTATTTCAATAGTCTAATAATTATGTCTTAAATTGTCTGAGTATTAAACTATTTATGGTTAATATTTTATTTTTATCTGAAATTCTAATATTTAGCCCCATGATAAAGCAGAATTTAGATTGATTATTTAATGAATTGTGGTTGTATTCATAATTGTATTGCTAATATATGTTATGAAAGACATAAGTATATTAGAAACCATTTTACTATACTACAAACTAAATAT
Source organism: Halyomorpha halys (assembly GCF_000696795.3). Taxonomy (NCBI): domain Eukaryota; kingdom Metazoa; phylum Arthropoda; class Insecta; order Hemiptera; family Pentatomidae; genus Halyomorpha; species Halyomorpha halys. Next base: position 1,687,633 of record NW_027110898.1, read on the forward strand.
TATTTTGATGAAGATATCTTAGTGAACATGTTTCCATTGTTAAATAGATGATTAAAAGACCCATTATGCTTCTTCTCATATATTTTTATTTTAAATTTCATTTGTAAATCAAGTCTGTACCAATAATTAAAAAGATACAGAGATATTTGAATTATCCTAAGATTGAGTAAGCATGCTGTAAAGGTGTCAGTAATGGATATGCTTTAGGCACATATAATCTCAGTAATAGGGACTACTTTTATTATTTTAATATATTTATGTTTTTAAAATTTTGTTATTTACTTACATATTTTTATTCTATTACAGATGGTAACAAAATAAAAAAAAATAAAAAACAACTGAAAACTCTTCATTTATTTTGATGATTACAGGACAGTTTCAATACTTTTTTATTTTCATTTTAATAATTAATATAAAAATTAAATAGATTATATAAATGATAAAATTATTGAACTTTAGATCATTCAAGGCATTAAATACCATAGATAAATAAGATAATTCTGAATATTTTATCAGAATTGAACATAATCATAGAACACTAATTTGTTTACTCATTAACAGCAGTATATAATATAAAAATAATTACACTAATAACAGAATTCTAATAAAAATCATAATACAAATATTAATGTCTTTCATAGTAGTAGTTTAGGAAATAAAATATAAACAAATATTTAAAAAATCATTACAATAACAAACCTACAATGCAGGGCACTGCATTCCAGCTACAATTCCCATCAAACTTCTTTCCATTTACATAAATTAACATAAAAGCTACTATAGAACATATCACAAAGTCGCAAATGGAGGATGAATGTTACATTAAAACACTCCAATTCTGTTTCAATCATCAATTAATATATGCCATTACAAATATATTCCAATTTTAATTCGTAATGATCATAAGGAAATCTTATTTATTAAGTCTTATAGTTGGGTAGAGATCTCATATTTGATCCCATTAAAAAAAGTCAACATAACTTACAATAGGCTAAGTTATACTTAATTGAATTACATAATGTATTTTGAGCTAAATGAATTAATAATAAGCCTGTCCATTCTGTGAATATTGTTTTCACATCATTAAAAAAAGGCAAAGATGAAATAATTGAAGGAGTGTTTTATCGTCCAATAATTGTCGGCTCGTCTGCAAGAGCAATTTCTTCAGTTGGAGCTTTATCACCTTTCCTCTTTTTAGAATAAACTAAGAAGGTAATAGAAGCAAAAGAATTGAATATGAAAACAATCCATCCAAGGTAGAAGGAATACCCATAAGTGTGATATGCTTCTTTTGGATGCACAACATTCAAACTTATTCTTTCATAATCTATAGAATTAATAAGTACCTCTATTACAACCATCACTGTTGCTCCTATAAAAACAATAAAAATATTATTTTATTTATGTATTCCTTAAAATTGAAACATTATTATCAAAAGTTATTTATGTATCCTAGATGGTCTTAATTTTTATCATACATTTATTCTCATAAGAACAAACACTCTAGGAAATAGATTTCAAATATATACGTATATACTCAAATATATAAATATTTGGCTTAGTTTAAATTTGATGAAACCTTTCTGACTTAATTTTGGCAGACATATAAGAAGAAAAATGAGTACCCATAGTAATATCTCAGAACTTAAAAGTTGAAATTTGACAGATTGTTGCAATGGACCTGCTATGCCTAGGGTATAATTTTCTTTTTTTAACTTATAAGCTTAACTTTTTTTAAAACAATATAAATGCTGTTTTTTTGTTCATATATATATTTCTCTCTTTTATTTTTATAGATTGAAACGATTTTAATTTTATTTTCGCAATTGAAAACTCATCTGCTAATTAATAAAAATGCAGTATGTAAAATAATTTTATAGGATAACATGTAAATGAATTAATTTGGCATGTGTTACTTTGAATCATGTAATAGTGCCAACCATTTTCCAAATGGGTTTCTGATGAATCTTGGATACATTTTTGTCCCTTTGAATCATATTAATGGTCAAGTTCTTAGTTATATAATTTAAATATATGTTATGAATACATGCTTGGAGTGCCAACAATTTGGGCTAGGGGCCAATTTGCATCAACAGACCACTGAAGTTTATGAGCTGTCAGTAAACCGGTGTAACAGAACTCTTGGCACTCAAACAGACTAGACTAACATTTCTAGTTTATATAAGTATTTGGAAGCATTTAGGTATTTATAATTGCTACATTCCAACTTGGTGGGCTCTGTGCTTTTACTTTCTATGTTATAAAAATAAGGTATTTTAATTTTCACCTTTTAAAAACAAACTTAAACATATTATTTTTCCTAAGCATACCTGACATAAAATGAATCCCAGCTGCTAGCCTTTTAAACATGTACCTCGGATTTCTGAAAGTGTAAATGGAAAACAGGAAACCCATCACCATCAGTATAAAACTTAAAATGGAAAAAAATATTTCAGTTCTCGTATAATCTGAAATTAAAAACAAACATAATTAATATATTAAAGGTATGTTTTATGAGTTTGTGTGTGTGTATACATATATGTAAATATCTGGATATATTTTGTTAAATTAGTGAGTTTTGTGAGGGTGAAGACCACAGTTTACAAAACATTTCATAGATTAGTAAGGCCTTAAAGTCAGTAACTATCATTAGCCAGAAGAGGAGGCATATAAGGGAGTCAGTGGTTAGTGCTAATCACACTATCTCTCAAGAACACCATAAAATCCTGAATCAGACTCCTATCTATGTTTTATCCATCTCAAGCCTCTTATGGAGGTATTGATTTATTTGTTAATTACAGTGTTTTGAATTACCTATGAAATGCTAATTTTTAAATAATTTTGAATTATCATATAATAACAGAATAACTTTATAGACGACAAGGATCATACTTTGATCAGTAATATTAGACAACATCTATTAATGAAGTATTAGTTTTATAATATAACATTAATAATGTGGTTTACCGGAAATACAGCTGGTGTAGAAGTATTAGGATGCCAATAATGTTTTACATTTTACATTATGCTACATTTAATATAACAATGAGACCCAATTTTTTAATAGGATAATTAAACAGCATCTAATACAAAGTCTTAATTTATATTTATAATGTAAAATATATTTCATGCAAATTAAAAAAATAAAAATTATGTTCAATAATTTGTGAGTAAAAAGTAATAGAACACCTAAAGATTGTTAAATATATTGGGGGTATTTTAAACCATTAGGAAATGGGTTACCTGAGGAATCATGTTAATGTAATCATAGCTAAATTCATTACGTCAGCCTTACTACCTGACTTCAGCTTATTTAGTACTGCAAGACGTCAAACTGGGTATTCTAAGATTTTAAGCTATTATAAGGAAAGTACTATTTGTCGAAACATTAGAGTAAAGAGCAAATCTGTAGTTAAGAATGCCAAAACATTCTGCTGACTTTTCAATGATCACTGGTAGAAACATCAGTAATAGCTTGGTGTAAAATATTCTCGAAAAAAATTATTTATCTAAGTCAACTGCATGTGGAAAAATTATTTTCAATATATTTTACATATTAATTTTGTAAGTTCAATTGTTATCTTGAATAATTTAACTTCTCATCCACATGTCTTATTTATCAATAATTCCTATATTTTGGCCAAAATAATCGAAAATGATATTTTTATATATATATATATTCCAATACTTTTTACAATAGCTTTACAAGTTTACATTTAGTGTAAAAAGAATTCATATTCTCTCACATCCACATTCCCACTCTGGAGCTATAGGTCCTCAATGGAGGACTTAGGCCAAAAAACAAAACAAAAAACGATAAAAACAGTATTATATTAAAATAAGAGTAAATCTTTCTGAAATAATGTTTAAATCAGAAGGTTGATAATAATCCTGCATTAAAACTGAAAATGAAAAATCACATGTTATTGAGTGTCACCACAATATTATAAAATAACATTACAGTTTTTCAGGATTTATATTTAACCAAGTAATATCTAATTGCAAAGGAAAAATTGAACTTTTCTTATATCTCAACATTAAACTCCAACTCTAATTACTTTTTCATTAATTAATATATTTATTCTAATAATGAAACATTCCCAAAATTTATGCTCTATAACAGAGATATATTTTTGTTATTATTAGTCAGGGGATAAATCAGGCTGTTGGAGACTAGTGCTGCCTATAATGTATGTTTATATGATATAATGTATCATCTATTATATCTCCTCTTAGACACAAGGATAGATCTTCACGCATAGATATAGCCTTTATTCCCTAATGTAAGTATTTTTTGAACATTTTTATGACAGATATAGAACTATTTTTTCCATGTTAACCTAATAAGTATATAATGTTTTCCTTCATCTATTTTAACTCTCCAATAACTCAAATTTAAAAAAAATGTGACATCACCTGTTTTTCCACTGTGGTCTTCAATTATAATAAATAAATACAATATCCTTATAAAAAAATATATAAGTATAAAAACACATACTCTAAATTTCTAATTTAATATAAATTACAAATTATTGTTAGTATTTTAGTAATAGTTTGCAATAGCTAAGTGAAATTTGTGTTTTGTTTTCTTACTCATAGAAATCTTATGCTAAAAAAGGAGTTAGTGAAAGATAACTTACTAATTAACTTACTAATAATGGTTCTATCTACCCAAATCCCAGCTTTTAATTTATCTTCAGTGGGAAATACTTCATGCATTGAGCACACTCCTGAAACAACATTAACTAAAATATTAAAATATTCAAGGAATAAATCCTTTCTCACTTGTAATTGGTTGTTTTAAAAAAATAACCAACAAATTAAAAAAAAAAAAACGAGTTAGTTGCACATATTTTTAAGTATGTTCATTGTAGGATCTGAATAGACTAGGGTTATCAGATGATTTTTCTCCTCAAATAGGAGTAATTTGAATTAAAAAGTTATTTCTCCAATAGACATTTTTTAATTTATTTTTAATTCAGCAGGTCATATATTTGATGAAATTTTAGATAAACAGAACAAAAATAAATATGAGGATTTAATGTTAAAAAAACAAAAGTTGTATTGGTGCTGGAGGTGGGTTATATATTTTCTCACAAATCTTACTTTCTTGTACTGTAATATTGTAATCTTACTTCTTTACCATGTCTTTGTTAAAGTGCAATTCAGAAAGTTGACTGAGTTTTTAATTACCTTCAAAAATGGTAGCTCCATAATAAAGATACAAATTGTATCCAGTACTAGCCAGGTATAATATGGAAGCTTGTTAGGCTGAAGCTGGCAGGTATATTTACTAATAAATGACAAAAACCAAAATATTAACTTGGTTATTGAAGACAAATATTATACTAAGAAAAGTGTGAATAAAGTATAAGAAGTGTGATTTTAGAAAAATAAAAATAGAATTTGAAAGAATAATATTATAAGCAAGTTTTTCAAGGTAACAAAACATTATAAATAGATATTATAAAACACTATGTGAATATAATGACACTTCTATATTTTAACTAATAATTTATTAATCTGGCATAGATTGAGGTTTATTTCTGACAGTGGTTGTCTGGCATATATCCGAACTGTTCTATTTTATTTTACGAGGCATGACCTGCACATTTTTCTTTCATATTACAGTCCATAAAATAACATTCTTCAAAAATATTCTTATCACTCTTGTAGTGATCTTTTTCAGGAGAAATAAAAATAAATATTTTTCTTCTGATATTTTCATAATAATTAATTAGTGAATGTTGGTTTTTAAAGTAGCTTATAGCTTATAGCTTATAGCTCATCTTAAATGATGAGAAGATAGTTGACCGTGGATAATATATATGAGAAGAAGACGGTTGGGGGGTGCGGTCAGAATATAACACAGATAAGTTGAAAGAACTTATTTAAATAGTGTCAATGTTTCGGCCAGAATTTCTAGCCTTAATCAGGGCTGCTAGTAGGAAATAGCAATTTATAGCTTTAAATATTTCCAATTCATTTTGTTTTTTAAGTTAGATGTGCGAAAGAATATTCAGTAACTGTTGTTAAAAACAAAGAGTTAAATTGATAATACCTTTCAAGTAAAAAAATATTTTCTTTTCTTCATGTTGTCAATTTCTATGAAATTTTGTTAAATTCTATTTAACAACATTCAAAATCATGGCAATAATGATCGATGAAGAACAAGTATATAAAGGACCTATGCATCAGCTATTTTCTCGCTTCTATTGTTGAATCTTGTGTTGACTATCCTCTTTGAACTCCTTTCATATACCACTGTATCCTTATGTTCCATCCTCCATATACATTTCCAACATGATTTTAACATTAAACATAATTTTAAAACATTATTAACATCATGTTTTTAAAAAGTATAATTTATGATTATCTTTCTATCTGTTATTTTCTGGAAACTGTCTTTTGAAATATCCAACAAGTGAAAATACTTTTTATAAATGACTATAAAAAACAAATGTTTATTATTCCTACTTTGACTTTATATTTGGGATAAGGATATGAGAAAATGGTGTGATTCCAACTGTTGAAGAGATTTTGAAGAAGAGAAGTTTAGAAAATTAGAGGTTTACTCAATGAAGAATTGAATATAGCGTCATTTACATAGTTTTTGGATGTCTTCCTATCTAGGTCAAAGTTCGATCATTTTTTTTTTTTACGTTTATTTCATTTTATTACATTATGAGCGATGTCATTCGCCAGTTTGAGCCTTCTCTAATAGCTTTTGCGGTCCTCACCCATCCTGTAGGGGTGCATTCCAATTTCACAACAAAAGCAGAATTCTAGTATCACTCTCAATACCCCTTTGCCACCATTTAGGTCTATGCTACCTTCCTTTTATCTTAGCACAATCTAATGGATAGAGCTAATAATAAGGTAACGTATTCTGAACATTTTAATTTTATCTAAAAGCTGTTAATAAGACGTCAAAATTAAAACAGGATGGTGTTCTTACTCTGAAACGATATTTTACCTTTTCATCCAAATGCAGAACGAATGAACTTCTTAGTAATCAATCAAGAATAAAATTTAATATTATTTTATCGAAGAGATGCATTTAAAATAATTTCCACGTTAAATTCAAAATAGAAAATTAGAAGTGCTCACTTTGGATAGGACTGGAGTCGTTGCGCCGAGCATACCTGCAGAGCCTGAAGAGACCAGAGGTGCTGTATAGGAAATACCTTGAAGTGGCGTTGATGTAGAGGCCCTCCGGAGTGGGTGCGTGGACTGTGAACCAGCTCTCGGTGCAGACAGCCGTGAGCCAGACCAGGGCGGCCAGCCCGACCAGCCCCGTGCACCCGCACAGCATCCGTCGCTCCATCACCAGGGCCTTCCTCTTGGCCGTCATCGAGGCTGTCTCCACCATCTCACCGTCTGCCAAAGAGGTTATCGTAAGTAATGAGTAACTTCAAAAATCTCAGTGGGATAAATTAACTAATACTCAAGATTATAAAGGACATATCATCACTTCAGAAAAATAATTACACAACTGCAAACATTTACAAGACAAACAAAAGGAAAATAATTTCAATTTGTTTTAATAGAATAGCCCATATCTTCGGTTTCATTCTTCTATCATATATTATAAATACCAGCCTCACAGTAACCGGAGTGAAATAAAATCATTAATTTAATAATTTTTTTCTGACAAACACTAATTGTAATAACTAATAAAGTACATCGACAATTATATATAATGTTCTTAAAATTTTGGTTTCATTCTCCTTTGGCCAGGACCTGATTGACTATGCTTTGCCCTCCCCCCTCCCTGATTGACTATGCTTTGC
>NW_027110898.1:1695791-1712958 GCF_000696795.3 Halyomorpha halys
GATTGACTATGCTTTCCCCTCCCCCCTCCCTAAATTGATAATGGCTTGCTTTCCCCTAGTTTTGATCCTGGGTACGCTCTTGACCGGTACCATGTAAATACGCCATAGTTCTACTCAAAATATGTCACAAATTTTACATTTATGTCATAATTTGAGTAAGGGAAACAATTAAAAATAGGAAGAAAACATCATGAAAAAGTTCATTTGAACAACAATTATCAAATTAGTATGAAAAGTATAACAAAATAATTGAAAGAAGGGAAAGTGGTTTGTAAAATAAGTTTTAAATCTAGGATATCAAATTTAATAAAATAAGTTATATGTGACAAGGGCAATTAGCCTGCAATGTTTTTGGGGTTTTTAAAAAATAAATGACATCAGAATTGAAGGTTGTATCCTTGAAAATGGCCCGAGGGCCGAAACGTTAGAGAATTATAAAGAATAAAAAGTTGAGAGAAAAAGAAGGATCAAAATTGTGCTCATTTATAATAAACTAAACCACTCTCAAACAAGCATAAATAAAATATAATTAATCTAAAATAAATATGTTCTATATACAAAAATGATTTAAAAAACACATGGTACCAAAATTATTAAAGACTATTATAAAAGAATTTGTAGGATAAGGAAATCATGTAATTGTTCATCAGGCTAATTAAGTCTTTTAACTTCTTTCCTGTAAAGGAAATCTTCTGGCTGTAAGCAGGTGTTGTTTGTTTGTTTGTTTATTAAGAAATTAAGGCGTAAAACCCACCGGTCATCAACGCCAACACCCCAAATAAGCAGGTGTTAAAGAAAGGCTTTCTTGAGCATTATATATATATTTTTTTTTTTAATTCGATCTCTTTTCCCTCTACTCTCTACTTCCTTATAACTATTTTCGTAATGAAAAATATCGCTCCCATTTTCAAACCTAATTAGTTTTATTTCTCACACCTTAAACAAGTATCCTTCTGTATCGTTCATAAAATTAAAGGTAATCTTGTTATAGATTGAGTGACTCATTATCAAAGAAATCATCGTAATCCATTTCTTTAACTTTTGAACGCTCACCCTTCTTTTTGGCTTTGTGATAACTGAAACATACGTACGCGATATGTACATTTGAGTTAGTGTCAGACAGTTCAGTCTGCAATTCTCCCAGTGGGGCTCTCATTACTACAACAGATCCACCTCTGGTACAAATGTTTTAGCATAACCTTGTTTATTGAAAACTGTTAAGCAGTGAATTGATTTTGTTTTATATTTTTATCAGTAGTAAGTACTGTTTTCATTTTATATGCAATATGAAATAATTACTTTGTGTTGGAAAATGTAGATTTCTGTTTTGAACTTAATATCTATCAAAATATAAAATTAGGGGATCATACTAGTACATCACACATAATTGGAGTTCAAGAATTTTCTTAGATATTTTTGTTAGTAGAAACATGTGAACTTACACTTTAAATTTCAAACGAAACAACAATAAAAATAACTAGTTTCAGATTGGGTGCATGATATAGGTATTAATGGCACATATTTTCAGTTGAATATTTTATGAGATAAAATTTGGGCATGAGGTAGTATTGTTGAGTAAAAGAGAAAAAATAAAAATAATAAACAATGAAGAGAGAAGAAAAAATAAAAATAATAAACAATGAAAAATCAAAGAAAACAATCAACAGAAGAGCGTCTTTAGAAAAAATATTAACTAATAAATATATCTGTTTTTCTTCAGTATCTGACACTAACTTTAATTTTTACATAGTAATAATCTTCTGTAATTATATGAATTACTACGGTTAATTAATTGCTTTTTTGATTCATCTTTGGGGTCCCCAGGGACGCCTCCGTCACCCGATTTTATGAAGAATTGAAGTGGCTTTACTCCGCCCCTCCTTTCGTCATAAATATTTTCTTGCTTCCTTCCTCTACAAAATTATCCAATCCCGCCGTCCATTGTACATTCTGATATCCTTCAATTTAAATCCTCAGTGCATTCCCGCAATACCCGCTCACGGCCTTCAGACTTATATGTAAGTGCCCATCGAACCGCAGCTTTTGGTAGATTTTTCCTCAACCGTTCCTCATCCCTATGGAATTATATTCCCTCTTTCATTCGTAGTTCTAATACCCTTCCAACCTTCAAATCCCGTATCTTCGACCACCTTCTGTCCACCCAATTCCGGAAGAATAATTGAAAGTTTCAAATATATATTTTCTGTACTTAATGTCTCACATTTTTGTTTATTCTTATAAATATGTACATTAGCAGAAATTGTACCTTTCCATTTATTAGTTTTAGTTTAATTATATTTGATTTTTTTTTCTATTATTATCAGAAGTGTTTGTCATCTTATGTTTTAAATGATATATGGTTTTGATTTATTTATTCTATTCTTATTTTGTATATTATTGTTGTTCATTTTTATCTTTTTAAATTAATTATTTTATTATATTTTATGACGTCTTATAATTTCATTTCTATTTTGTATTTCATCCTAAGGCTCTGAAGCCTATTTTTGACGCCTGTACATTATTCTAAAGGGATCAATCCCAGAATAAATAAAGATTGTTATTATTATTATCATCATTATTTTTACTATGAATTGTTTGTTGTTTTGTTTTATAATAAAGCTATAAAGTTTTGCTGATAATTGAAGTGAAACGGTACGCATTAATAGTTGAGGCAACTGTGTACTTCAAAGGTTTATATAAATATTTTTTTACGTAATGGAGAGTGTAACTAAAGTGCAGTAATTTATAATGTACGGTACGAATAAATCATATTATCTTGTTAGACAGAATAAGACTATATACATATTTCACTGGTTGAATTCCATTCAATTCCTAATATAGATGTCAACAAATAAGTTTCATAACGCAAAGATAATGAATTTTTAAACATTCAAACGTTGATATGACGAACCTCAGTATAACGATTTATTCGATATAAAATTAAAAAAAAAAAAACCTTTTATTAAATTATGAATTTAAGATGTAAATTGAAATATTCATTAGTATTAAAAACATTTTTATTAGTTGACGTAATATTGACTTTTACAAGTCCTTACAATACTAGAATAGGAATAATTATTGCCACGACACTAATTTATTTGAAATAGATCTTTACTAATAATGATCTAATGATAAAAAAGATGAAATATACAGATTGAATAAAATAGGGTAACTTAATTTCAACTAAACTTTATGGCAGCAACAGTTTACACGTGATTTCTGCCAAGTCCATCCATGCCAAGCCCTAAGGAAATGTAATATTAATAATAAAATGATTAGCGAACCCGAAAGTTGGATGCCGATGCCATGACTGAACCTCTATTCACCAACCATTCTCTAAACCTGAATCCGGAAAATCAGACTTGACGCAATCAGTCTTCTTGATAATATTTTGGTCAACCCATCGGACGTTTATTGGTATTATTAAGACCTTGATATAAACGAGTGGTCTTTTATTTTATTTATTGTAAATTAATTAGTTTTTTTTTAATATTTGATATAAGACATATTTTTATTTTTTATATTTAAATACTATATCATGAAGTAGACACACGGGAAATTCGTTTTCAAAAAGTTCTCTTAGCTATATAGAACTATTTAATATGAAAATTCATTTCACAGTGGCAAATTAGTTTTTAAAGTCGTTCTACCGAGGTTTGTTCTACTTACTACATCCGTTATTAGAGGTAAATTTGCGTTAGTTATTATGGTTAACTGAAGGGGATGTAAAAATAATTCGTTCAGCTAAGGAATTAGTTTTAATTTTTATTTTTTTCGAAAACAGATAAATCGTATGTTAGTTGACTGTATTTGGAAGAATTTTTTTCCTCTTAATAATCTAATACCAAAAAAAAAATTATTTGGAAATCGACTTGCTTTGTTTTGGAATTTTATGTTCTTGCTATGTATGTATATTACTTAAGATAGCACCTACGAAAAGTGCATAAATATAATTTTTTTCTAAATTTTCCTTGAGTTTAATTCTTCGAAAATGGTTGCTAAAACTTAAATATCATAAACAATAATTCAAATTTCTCACAAACCCATTAGGAAAGTAATGATGTAGCTTAATTTCCCTCAGCAACTCATTACTGTTCGTTCTTCCCACTCCTCCGGAATATTATTCTGAAATTCCATATTTCGGAGATATTATCTGGCCGAAGAGGAAAGTCCTAGGCAATATTGTGGCTCAAATAAGGTTAGGGGCAATATAGAAGCTGATCTCATGGCATCAAATCTACTGGGTCCTCTCCAGTATCTGAGCTTTAATTGTCTCTATATCCAGTTACATGTCACAATTGAGTTGGGCTATTCTGTTTCAGACAACTTTATATAACTTTTATTTTTAGTAATATAAATTAAAAACTATATTTTACAAGTAGAAATGGATTTTACTCATAATTCCACAAAGCATGTTGTAGATAGCAAAGGCTCTCGGATTCTTAAAACAGAGGCGCTGCAGGCATTAAAGTTACAAGGGGATGAGATAAAAAAAAAAGTTACTATAATGAGATAAAAAATCTTTATTCCTAAATCAGTGTACCTTGAGTAATTTTTTCAATCCTATCCTATCCTCATAGATTCTTAAAAAGCAATAATTTTCACTAGTTAAAAATAGAGCGGTATTGTACCTTGGGTCTCTCATTATTGTAAAATGGGCTCTGACTTTACCTTGGGCAATTTTTACATAAATGGGACTTATAATTATGATTGAATAACAAATAAGACAAAATAAATGCATAAGTAAGAATCCGTTAAAAAAAAAAAATAATAATATTACAGCCTCCCTGGTCAAATTAATTTACATTTTCTTTATAGTCTGTTCATATAAAATTAATGTTTAATAAAAAAATAAACAGAGAAGTTGCCTGGATTATAGAGGACCTGGTAATTGCTTGTTTACTTGTATAGTGCATCTATACAACACACAACTGAGGTAGATAGAGCTACTTAGATGAAGTAGACTGGATTTCCTCAGAGCAGACACATTTATGTTGACATGATAACCAAATATTCTCTGTTGATATATATTTTTTTAAAGGTGGCCCGCCCTACAGTCTCCTTAAATAATGTTGCCCTTATCCCTTTCGAACAGATCCGCTACCTTGGACTACATCTGGACAAACGACTAACCTGGAATCCTCACACAAGACTGAAAAGACAGGAAACTGCACGTCGATTTCGACTTTTACAGCACTTACTGAACAAACGGTCTAAACTTCCAATTCATTACAAAAGACTGATCTACATGACTGTAATAAGTCCAATCTGGACATACGGAGTTGAGTTTTGGGGATCCACTAAACCTTCGAATTCCTCATATTCTTCTCGTATTCAATCATTGCAATCCAAAATCCTTCGTAAAATCCTCAATGCTCCTTACTTTGTCACAAATAAAATCTTACATAAAGATCTTAATGTTCCACATGTAACCGATCTAGCCCAAACTATATATCACTCGTTCCATTATAAGCTCCCTAGCCACCCAAACCCACTAGTTCCTAACCTTGCTTCCTCTTTCATTTTTGACATTCCTCCGAGGCGCCTGAAAAGAAGATGGCCACGAGACCAGCTAATGTAAAACGTCATTAGAGTGCTACCAATGGGTAGTTTCTCTACACGTCTGTTACACTCCAATTAAACTGAGATCACTAAACTTAGATTACTAAATGTATTATAATGTACAGTCGTAAATAGGAATAAATAAATATTTTAAAAAAAAAGGTGGCCCAATGTATTAAATTTTTGTTCGAGACGAAATATGTTAATTTTCTAAACATTCTTCTTGCTTAACTTTTTTTTGGTCCTCATCCACTGGTGTTCTCAAGTCTTTTAACTAAGAGCGCGTATGTTAATATTGAACACATTAACCAAACATTTGCATCTTATTAAATGAAGCAAACAAATACCAAAAAACCTTTTGTACAAGTGTATAATGAGCTACAAATGTATGGTTGTGGTTACAAACAATCACCTATGAATAACCTGCGTGACTAATTTTAATGTAAATATCATTTTATCATCATGTAAAAATCATTTTAAGTTTTCACCTTGATAATGGCCTTTGGCTAGAAACTTTTGAAGCGAAAAATAAAAAGTTGTGAAAAATGCATCAAAAGCATTTTTTTTAATTAAAAAATATATTTTTGATTATTGAGAACTTTGCAGTTATCTAACTGAACATTCAAAAATACTTAAAATAGTTTTACTTGATTAGAAAAATTACAGTATATACAATAATTTATACAAATTATTCTTTCATTGATATTAATATCTACTTAGTATTAGCCATACCAACATAACTATATGAATACGAGTTTTGGCGTTGAGTAAGGGTGATTAATTTTTGTTTTAAGTAGGTTTTGATTTTAGAGTTATTACATTTTAGTGAAGCAATTAAATTTTTGACGAATAACTTTTGTTTGTATCCTTATTATTTATAGTAGTGGATTATAGCCCAGGATTTTTATGTTTAGTAGGTAAAGTTAGTATCGAACTCTACGTTTGATTTTTTTTTTTTAATTTTCGTTTTGCATAACATTATTGTAAGATTTTAATAAAATGTTGACTGTTTGTGACTTTACTGGTTAGTTGGCCACCTGCAGGAGCGAATCTGGGCATTGTCTTGGCCACTGGCCACAGTACACAGCCCTTGTTTATGTTTAAGAAATAAAAGTAGGAATATATTTTTATACTTCAAAATACAAAAGGTCACGCTGTACCTTTAATTTTATAAAATAATCCAGACCAGTGGAGCTCAAACGTAAACAAGAAAGTTTGTTTATCTAATGATTTCCCTAATTCTCCGAAAAATAATTCTGTTTACAGGTAAATAGAACAGAATTTTCTGTAATAGTACACAAACATGCATGAGATTTTCCAGGAATTAAATAATCACGTGTGCAGATGTAATAAAATAATACAGATGGCAGAATTTTATTTATATTTATGGAAGAGAGTTTAAATATTTATTAATTTTTGCGTTATAAAAACATATATTATTAATGGAAACTGGATATTTATTTAAATTAAGCAAAATTAAAGGTACTTACACTAAATAATTTTGTTTTACTGTGAATTATTAGTGGTGTAAAGTGTTCTGGTAATTACTAGATACTAATCCATATTTAGCGGGACCCTCAATTTTTTAATACATTATTTAAATTTATCAATTCATGATGACATTTTAGAAGGACTATTAATTTTTTAAAAATATTAATCACTATATATTTATAACTAATATTATAATACATTCATATTCTTAAAATATTAGATTAAGGGAAGAAAATTATATTTAGAGATATATAGGAAAATAATGGAATAAAAAGTTAAAAGAAACAATGGAAACATATAAAGTAAAAAGTTCAAAGAACAAAAACAATTAAAGAACTTCGTTTAAAAAAGCGATTATTTAAATAGTTGTTTGTATGCTGAGCCATGTTGCAACCCAAGCCCTGTCCAATTGGGCACCACAACGTTTCCATAAAAGTGTTTCTCTCTTTTATAATACGCGTAAAATATTACTGGTTAGAAAGTATTTTGCTAAAATTACTAAAAATTAGGAAATATGATTTCTTATTATGAATTTACCCCACTTAGTATATTAAAACTCAGCTTACTAATGTAGTACTGTCATAATGAAACAGGGTCATGAGATAACAGCTTTATTTTCAAGAAGAAATCATTTAGAAACAAGTTTATGCACAAATGGATCTCAAAGAAAGAAATCGCTGAATTATGGAAAATGTGTGTCAGTTCCAGGCTAAGTCCATTAAGGTCAACGATGAGATAAAAGGCATCGTCTGGGGACTTAAAAAGCTCTTTGTGTGAAGTCGCAATGTGCAAAAAATAGTTGACGACCTCACTTTAAACAATAGTTAGTTGGACTAGGTCAGCTCTTGAATAATAAATTAATGATGAAGACTGTTTTTACTTTCTTGTGTACCAAGAATCGATAAGCTACTGTCACAAAGGATACGACCTTGAGTCTGTGGTGTATCACGATGTTTAAGATCTAAATATATCCGTGGAAAAAAAAAAACCTGGAACGGTAGCCAGTTAGAATTAATGAGCTACACGTGAGCCTCTGAAGACTAATATGATTCTCGCTTCATAACAACCAATAGAGATGATGTCTTTCCATCCTAGAATTCTTAATAGTCAAAATGAAGCCATATAAATGGAACAGGAAATAAAGCAAGGAGGAAAAATTTAAAACTGGTGTATTAATTTATTTTGGTCATTGTGAACATCGGCATTGCAACAAATGATCGACATAATGCATAAATAAATATTATGAACATACTTTGTAGAAATGTAAATCTTTTGTTCTATGATGCATTAAGGAACTTGTTACCTCATACCTACAACAAAGTCAGATGTAATTGCTATCAATTTAATTTAAATTAGAATTAAACAAAATTTAAATTTGGTAATTATAAATATCAAATCAAAATACTTATTTATTTATCGTCTGTTGAAATATGCATACAGATAATAGAATTAGAGGAATAATAGAATAATAAAAGACACAGGTAAATGTATTTGTAAAAAAGAAATAGCTATATAATATATCTTAAAGATATATATATATTTTTTATTATACTTCAAAGATACCTCTAAATATGTAAATTAATATTAAGTCGTTTAATCGACTTGGAATTATTTCGTATGTCTAGTCAAATAAAGGTTTCATTCGTATATATATTATGAAAATAGTGGGGAAAAACAAGTTTTTTAGAATAATTACCCTAAAGCACTAAAAAAAAAAAAAATAGTTTTTAAGAAAACGTATATAGATCATTCTATCAAAAGTATCAAACTAACTACAATTACTACATTTATCCAAATATAGATTCAGTTTTTTTATTATATTGTCTCCAGTAGAATTAGGGGTCGACCTATATTCGGGATCGAATTATATTAGGAGCCGATATATTATATATCCTATCCGATATATACCCTAATATCCGATATATTAGGATCCGATCTAGAAAAAATTGAGTTAACCAAACGTGGGGCTTTTAAGTCACATCATAGTTAATTTTCGTTCCTACTTCTTTATTTATTTGTTTATATTAATAATGAATGAATATCCTTTTCAAACAGAAGAATGGCATATATAAATATATTTATACATCATCTCACAAAACAAGAACATAACCAAAAGAACCCTTTACCAACTGACTCAATTTCATTGAGAACACGGACCGACTAACCAATACTAAAAGAGCTTTCACTTACAAAACTCAGACGCATGTAAGTGTGACGGAAGAACTCTACAAAAGTTTTCAACACATATTGTACGACTGTTATATATTTCAGAACAAAAGATATAGTTTGTTGAAATCATCTCTACTGCGAGGGGACTCATGGCCACTATCTGAACAATAATTGTATACAAAATACAAGAAAAAACTTATTAGGTCATCGACAACATAGACCTGAAATATTAATGTGTGGAGCGACAAGCAAATAAAAATAAGAAAAAAAAAACTAATACAATTGTTTAAAAAATTATTATAATACAAATGATGCCATTTTACATATTATATTATTTTTTATTTCTTTATCTTTCTTTTCAGTTATATTTTATTTATTTTTACTAATCTATTTTCTTACAACTCTAACCTCTTTATGTTTTTTGTTTGTTCTTTCTATTATATTCTATTGTATTTTATGTTGTATTCTTCTTTCTATTGTATTCCTCTCTTTATTGCATTGCACATAATATTGTAAAAACATTGAAATAATTTTACTACACTATATGTATATAATATGCTTTTTTCAAGGTGTATACA
Source organism: Halyomorpha halys (assembly GCF_000696795.3). NCBI lineage: Eukaryota > Metazoa > Arthropoda > Insecta > Hemiptera > Pentatomidae > Halyomorpha > Halyomorpha halys. The sequence goes on from NW_027110898.1 coordinate 1,705,592, forward strand.
CAAATTATTTAAAATATACGCCTCTTCTGTAAGGTATACAACAGAGGATAAAAATAATATACACATACGTATATATGTATTGAAAATAAAATAAATTAAATACTAACTCTATTTACACTTTATTCATTCCATAAATTCCTTATTAAGTCTGGCATTAACATTACTGAGTAGATTTATTTCTTTCATTGTGATAAATTAGTTGCTTGTGTTTCTATGGGAACAGGAGAGGGAAAAGTGTTGATATTACAAGGATAATTAAAAAATGGCACAGACTCAAAAAGTTCGAGAACCCCTGATTTAATTTTTTTAAAATTAACATTTAAACACACATAGTCGATATTATTATTCTCGGACCTAAATAAACAAGAATGGAGAAAAGAGCACAGAAATTCAATTATCCAAAAATATGAATGATAAATAACTTTAATTAGTAGGAGAGAAAAAATATTCGGTGAAAGGACCTAGATAAAAAGGAATTTTTTCCAAGAAGTCATATCAAACGGGACAAATTATATAAAGACAACATTCCCGGCGGAGTAGAATAGCCAAAGGCTTTGCCAAAAATTAATGGACCTTTTTATTTATTAATAACATTGGCAAGGCGATGGTATCGACTAATTTCTAAAAGCTAAGGACCCTTAATGAAATAATAATAATACTGGTTATATTGACTTATACAATCGAAACAAATATATATTTTTTCTTTAATGAATTAATATTTTTGATCAATATAAGATATATTGAATATAAGATAAATTGTTTTACACTTTGGGATTTTTTGTTCCAAAGAACGATATTCAATAGTAAATATACGACAGATACCCCTTTATGCCTGGCTGATCATATATATTTCATTTAATTATTTTTTAGAATATAAGTATTAATAATTGATAAATACATTCTTTAAAGTTTAATAATTAACAAGAAAAGCTTTTATAGACGTCAAAACATTTCACATGATAAAGTGAGGTGATTTGATTTTTTTTATGGTATATTCGGAACACATTAAACATACAGACACCTATGTTTTTTTACTTTATAAACTGAGACAAATGAACTTTAAATTAAATGTCAACAAACAAAATTATATATATCAGTAGATCAGTTAGTTTACTGAAACTAATAGCTAAAATTGTCGTAGATACAATTTTTTTTTATCAATGATTCATTCATGAATAAGGGTCGTATCAATGGCAATTTTGGCTATTAGTTTCAATCATAGCTTATTTTTGCCCATCTCTGTTGCTATGAAACACCAACTATTACCCGTTAGGCCTGATTGTTGAAAATAATTTAACATAGTTAATGAAACAATAAAAAAAAAACTAATGTTGTAAAATAAAAATGAAATAGTAAATTTGAGTTCATAAAAATAAATAGATAAACGGTTGGATTACTTTTTTTTTTTTATTCAACTATATTTAGTTTTATTATATATCTTTATCCATGTGATTTGGTTTTCAATATCTAGTTTTAAACAGCTTGAAAAATTATTAATATTTTTTATATTAGTTTTTCTTTTAACATATATTCTTTCATAATATCACTTAATATAATTCTAATCTTATTGTGAGTTGCATCTTGGCTTAGAATAATTGTTGAAGGTTCGTTATTTTTTATATAGTTTTATGCAACCAGAGACGCGGCTGGGATCTCTTGGAGCTCTGCTTTGCTTTCCACATGGCAAAGCTTGGTTTCAAGTCCCCAAAGCTTGATGTAAATACCGGATATAGGTACGAATGTGAATCAGTTGTATTTGTTTTATTTTTACTTAAAATTAAAAATTTTGTTACTTTATTACCTTTTTTATAAATTATTCCCTAATTATTATATCAGCTTAAAACGTTTTTTTTTATAGATATCATGTTTGTAATATATTAATACTTCGTTATTTTATTTTGTTGCTATTATTCTTATCATTTAATTTTGTTTTCTTTATTTTAGTTTATTTAGTTTTATTTTCATCTCCTTTTTTTTTTTTTTTTCAGTTTGTATATATGGTAATAATGAACATCTAGAACTCTAATACTTATTGGCATTGATTGTGGCAGCTTGCATTATAATTCTTCAACAAAAATTGTTATAATAATAATTATTATAATAGTTTGATACTATATTTTGTTTAATTTCTGCTACCACCTTGGCCATCTCTTAGATTAAGTGCTATGTCAGACAAAAGTATAATAATGTTAAATAATACTGTAAAGCGGGTTTAGTATGATAAGTTTTTACATAATTATCGTATGAAGGAGCATACACAAAATAATTGAGCGGGTGTAGCTATCTTATACTAGCTAGTATTTATAGGCATAAATACTTCCTTATTATGATAGAATAAAAAAGTTATACACTATTATTTATTTAATTTCTACTACTAGCTTGACCATCTCCTAGATTAAACTGTGTTGAAAAAATCTATAATAATTTCAAATGATACGAATAAAATAAACAATGATTAAATAATAATGATATTATTGAAATAATTCTGTTTTAATTTTATCCTAATAATGTGTAATGTGGGCCAAGACATTGAGGTGTATTAATTTTATTTTTATTTTATTTATCTAACTGTGTTATGTATTTTACTTTTTCTGATAGATAATCTCACATACATTCACTACATTTAACACCTTTATTATTTAATTCAGATTTTTACTGAATATTTCGTGTTTAACTTACTTTTTTGCTTTCAATTAAGTTAATTTTCAATATTCCTTTACAACCTGTAAGAAGTGAGCTCTTTTTTTATATATATATTATTTTTCTTTGTTTATTGTTTTTTCTACCTCTTATTTAATTCTATTTCATATACCTCTATAATTTTACTTTATTTGATGTATTAAAGTAATTTTATTTTTATTTAATCTTGACACCCAACCAGGGCCATCATATCTTTGTTATTTTTTTATGGGTCTTAGTTCATCCCAATGCTCTTACCTCAAATTTCAAGCACTAATCAAGACAATGCATTTTTTCTATTTTTCTTAACAATGTCTTCTGAATACAGTCTTGCTTAGATAGTTATTCTGACTTCATTGAGGAGTTGCGAATTGATTTAAAAACCCACTAATTAATTTCCTTAAAAGTAGTCGAGGTCAACGACCCTTTACCTTATGGACACGTGGAAGAGAGGATATGACCACTGCTTCCACATTTATAGATCTTCACAATGTGGACCTGCATTCCTCGGCTGCCTTCAATTAGGAGGGCAAGCGGCCAGTGTCTAAACGAACACCCGCTAAAAGATTACACTAATTCCTCCTTCTATATTAAGTTCTACCAGAGTTCGTAAAGATTTCCTTACAATCTTTCTGCAAATTCAAGTACTTTTAGTATCAATTATTTTCTGAACACTATTGGGCATTACTGACATTGTAAGTAGGCTTTTCAAAAATTTCAAAAATGAAAACTAGAATATATTTTGTTATTTTTAATTTCTAATAAATCTGATTTGTCATTTGAAGAATAAGATGCAGAAGAGGTACAAGCGCGTCTTGAAAAATACGTCAGCGGCATGTAAAGTGAAACAGAATGAAATTTGATAAAATGTGAAAATTGAGATAGATATATTTGAAATTCGATATTTATTTTTTTTGTCGGCCAAGACAAAAAAAATTCCTATTGGAGAGTCCTATACTGCCTAACCATGATTGGGGGTCAAAGTTTTTCATTTTGTGGAATCTCTTCACTTAAAGAAAAAAGTCAATGACCCAGGTCGGATTCGAACCGGCACCGCCATCAGACATTAAATTGGTAAGACTGTGTCTTAGCCACTGAGCTACGAGCGGCCCAAAAATCAAATGGTATCCTTGTTAAGTCTCAACACTCTTTATTATATCAATAGTCCAACGTTTCGGCCACCCTCAAGGACAATCTTAAATATAAATTTACACCCCACATCCAAATTTTAAAATGTTTTGCAGGCTATTCTGCCCAGGTCATTAATTACAAGTCAAATCACCATATTGTTTCACAACTCCAATAATTTTTAAACTTTTAATTTTAGATCAACTCACACTACCAACTATCATATGTTTATATTAACATATGTTATTTGATAGTGTTACATGTAATATTTACCAAATTTAAAATATTATACGAGGGAAAATAAATTTTTTTATTTCCTGCATGAATAGAAAACTTGGTAGTGAGGAAGCAAAAAAACTTAAATCATAGGTATAGATTAAACAAAAAAAATTAATCCTAAAACAATAATTTTAATAATAATATTCTTTATTAATATCTATATCAATGACTATTATTATCAAGTCCCTCAGAATAACAAAACCAAAATTAAATGCGCATTAGTGCTTCAGAATGAAACAAAACAAAAATCCACAAACAAAAATAATGAAATAAGAATAAATCATGATGCGGCTTCTAATAATGGTAATTAAAAAAAAAAACAGGATGAAGGCTCATTTCACTCATCAAAATAGATTTGACAACGTAAAAATATTATTTATATTAAATGTGAAAACAAATATCTAGGAAATAAAAATCACCTGCCAATTTCTTGATTCATTCTTGACAAAGTGAGAGGAGAAGACTAATGTATATTAAGTATTCTTTTTTTTTTTATTAAATTTGTAAAATTAAAAACTTTATTGTTATAGACTATAAAGTTTTATATTTCATATTTACCATGCGATTTGTCTCAGCAATGTAGTTAAGGATCGCGTTGAATAAGATTTATATCAACATGATTCAAAATTGATTTAAGCCATAAGCATTGATTTCAAAACGCTATATATTTGTGTTAACAAGAATGTATTTTGCAAAAATAGGTCTGGTAATTTAATAAATACTACGATTTCTAAAATTTTTTTAACGAGGCAGCGACAGTATGATGTTCAAAAGAGGCCGTTTGTAGCCAAGTAAGTGGCGTAAAGTGGGCTGCCTGGAGATTGCAGCGGTGCCGATTCGAATCTGGAGAGTAGAATTTTATTTCTGTGGTGGTTCTAAGAAAACTTGACCCCTTTCCCCTCCACCATGGTTAGAATAGGTTGGTCACATCTAGCTAACCTTCCCTCCTCCCTCCGTATGTAAGAAATGAACAGAAATTTTTCAATGATGGTTGTTACGAAAATTTTATCGTTAAAAACCTATTAGTTCAAACCCTTTATATAGTTTTTACGAATAATAAAAAAGTGTGATGTCCAATTGACCAAAAATTAAGGCTGACGTTCACTGGCAATTCAAGAATTAATGGTTAGTAATAAAAAATAAGAATGAGAACTAATTTTATTCAAAATCATCAGCTCACTTGAAATGTTTGAAGGAAATGGGAGATATCGAGCATTCTAGTAACTGCATAACATTGAGTATCATGAAGTTCAGAAACAATTGTAGCACTTTTGTTGTGATGAGGAAGAAAGAGACATAAGAAAAAATCGTGGCCGAATTTGTCTAGCCACTTTTTTGAGTTTAAGTGTACAAAATCTGATTTTGCTTAGTCCTGGAGAGCATCATAGCCAGTAATACATTTACCCCTAAAATTTAGATCTCAGTGATGTCTGACAAAAACTTCAGACGGTGATAGTGAGGTAGGGTCCCAATAACTTTCGATTATAACTGAATAAAAACTCAGGCCTAATGTAAATCAAGAACAAATTTTGAATAAAATTATTTTGTAATTATCTTAATTTTGTTAACATTTTTTTGATAGCAAATGTTTTAAGATGTTGAAATAGCACTGTCACCAAAAAATGTTCTTTCTTTATTACAACAAAAAGAAAAAGTTGACTCGTGTATTTCCCATTGAAATAGGTTCCAAACATTTGTTTCTATTTACTGATGAACATAATAAACTATTTGTAAAAAGCAGCATACTCAATGATCTAATGGCTTTGTTTTTGGGTCATGAGTATATAAAGAAAAAAAATTCTTTATAGTATGAAACGAAATACCATACATTTATAAGTCAAGAGAGAAATATTAATATAAATATAAAAAAATTAAGTCTCAAGATTATCTGAATAATTTTTAGTTTGATTCAACGTCTTTGTCTAATTGGAGAGGTTTGTCGGGGGGTGCGGTCAGCAAAGAACAACATAAATAAACAAAACAATATTTATTTATTTTATGCCGACTTTTCGACCTGAGTTTCAGGTCTTCATCAGGGCTATAGAACAAAAGGGATAACAACAACATTTAGAGAAACATAAAATTGAAAAGGAATAGTATACAAAAAAATTTGGAATTATAAAAAATATTGATTTGGGTCATAAATGATAAAAAAAATTGATAATTGATAATTGAATAGTAAAAAAATCGTCTTTGTCTAATATTTCAGGTAAAAAAAAAACCTAGTTGCTCTTACAATTAAAACAATAAAGTTCATTTTATTTTTAGGTAAACATTTGTTATATTTTACTCCTATTTAGATATTTCAAAGAATACATTGAATAGTAAGTTTGGCGATCTTGTTAGAAATCATAAATTTGACATTGGATGTTCTTGTTTTTACCGATATATAAATATATCTTAGAAAAAAACTGCAATGAAATAACTTAGTACACTTAATGAGTAGGTTTGATAAATTAGTTTAGGTATGAGAAAGAAATGCATTATAATAAGTAAAGTTCTATAACATTTTAAAATACTGGCTTAGTGAGCATATAGTTAGATTTAAGAATAGAAGATTTTTTTTAAGTAATAATAAATTTGTTTGATACAATAGCTCTATCGAGCCGTGAAGTTGAGAAACGTTTCTCAAAGTGTTCCAAACCATTAAGATCGAACGGTTTGTAACAGACGCCGCGGTTTAAATATAAATCGATATTTATTATGTTTGTTTTTATTTTTGTAAAATTAAAAATACACTGTTACCTTATACTAATCCCGTAATCCGAGATGTTAGAGAATAAATCAACCAGTAAAATTTATGTATTCGTAAGGTACTTACTAAAAGGTGAACGACTACTACATCGTCAGTTTTTAACAGCCCATTAGATTGCTTTTTGAAAGTATTGAACTGGAAACTATCTGGTAGAAGTGGGTGTTTCTTCTTTAATGAATAAATTCAATTTCCTCCCGAATGGATTTAAAACTCAATGGAGCAAGCTTGATTAAAACAGCTATTAAAGTTAGATCTGTTATATCTGTGAAAAGTAAAATTATTAATTATTAATTTAACTCTCAGAGTAAGGTCATTAAAATTAGTTTTCTCCCTGCTTGAGAGTTCCTGGTAATGAGATATTATTTTTATTTTAAGAAACCTTGTTTTTAATGATTCGTGACAATTTTTTAATAGAGCAGCTATTATGAGGTGAAGGTAGTTGACCGTGGATTAATAAGTGGAGAAGAAGGCTGGAGAATGCGGTCACAAAAAAAACAAATAAACAAAACTTCTTTTGCTAACATTT